>NW_024042195.1:0-3737 GCF_014851395.1 Micropterus salmoides | reverse complement strand
ACTTCTTAACTCCAGGGATGCTCTCAGGTCAGGGACCAAGTGAAGGGAATTTCCTTACAGCATCTCACAATATCTTTATTTCATTATTTTTTTCCTATACAAACTATAATTTGTAGTTTTTCTGCACTAGCAATGGGTCCTAAAAGTAGTGGTCTTGGTCAGCAGGACTGTCAATATGTAGATCAACCCACCACTTTGGTATCTTTCCAACTACTGCCAAGCTTGTTGTGAAATTTTGAATTACGATCCATGGTCTCCAGAGAATGATTCTGGATTATATTATGACTCACCTGAATCATAAAGTGAGAATCACTCCTTGCCTAACAATTTGGTCCATTAAAAGGGACCTCAAAAACTAATTTTCAAATATCCATGAAATTTTCTGTGAATATTTATGGTCCTCCATGGTCCTCCGTCCATCCTCCATGAACCCAGTGGCCTCTTCTATAGTGCCACCATCTGGACAAAATATTGAGCTGTACTTATGAAGTCTAAATTTAATGGTCACCTTGGCATGAAATTCATTGAACTCATGGATGCTTGTGAATTAACGTTTTCCATTTTTGTTTTCCCCTCAGGCCAACATTCAAATTCTGCACACAAGATATGTTGTAACCGTAGAAGCAGACTGCCATGGAGCACATTTATTCTCCAAAGGTGATAATGCCGTTTGACTTTTATGACCACCCTGACCTTCCCTCTATAGTGCACCTTCCCAAAAAACTTAAAAAAAATTTATTTACTTTTTCTCTCCACACAGTAATTCACTTTCCACAGATATCTGATTTTAGAGAAAGGCTCCTCAAAAGATTGTTCTGTTGCACAAAGACCAAAATGTATGTGCATACAGTATATAATTTATAGCTGCCTGTCTATTCCACCCTTTGAAAATGAAATGGAGATATGCTATGGGAATCCACTTTTTCGGTGGATAGCTGTAGTGGTGCCATGGAGAAAGAAAGTCTGCCCTTTACACAATTGCCGAGACTGGGTGACTGACATTTCTGCTAATGCCATCACATGAGCCGTGCCATTTCAATGAAGACATGGACAGATGCCACCCTGTTCTCACACCACTGTGACCACACAGGAAACTCCATGTCTCTCTGTGTTTTCAAGTGAAAGCCTGCAGAGGTAAATTCTTGTTGCCATCTATGGAAGTGTGCTGCCTCCTTAAACCTCATATGTTGAATTCTTCAAATGATAAATGAGTACAGGTGACAGCACAGAGGAAACTCAGGCGTTATACATACATTAGACATTATCCGCTTGGACATTGCGTGGCTGCACTAAACATAACATGGTGAAGCTTTTATATGTTATATTTTACAGCTTCAAATGACATTCAGACATGGCAAGTTGCATGTCTGAATGTCATTTACTGCTAACATTTTGCAATGTGTTGACCTCAGACGAATTCAATTCGTTAACAATACATGGTACACTTTTATAGCAATCCTTGTAGTCTGAGGGGAGTAGGCGCTTGCAGAGCTCAAGGACTCTCTCAGCTCTCTGATAGACTGTACTCTCCCTCCTCTACTTTGTGTCTGTTGGGGGAAGGTGTTAGTTGGATATGAAGCAGGCAAGTAGGCAAGCAGTGTAGCGAAGAGAGCCGAGAGTTTCAGCTGAGTCCAGCGTTTTTCTCTCCGCTCCCTGATGGCTCCCAGATGTTTTTAAAGCAGCCAATCTCTCTGACTTTGCTCTCTTTCTATCTTTTCCCCCCTCTGTGTCTCTCGCCTTTCACATATTCTGCCCCCTCCTTCTGCCTGCCCTTCCAATTTCCCCTCTCTTCAGGGATCACACCCTTCACAAAAGTGCTCGCTTCACCTTGTCTGATCGTAATCACCCCTCGTCAAATAAACAGTCGTTTTCCACACTTGTTCTCTTTATTCCTCTTTTGCTTCTCCCTTTCTCGCTCCTCTGTATTTGCTCTCCTTGGTTCTTTCTCTGTACCTCATTCTATATCACTCATCACTCCTCTGGTCTGATATAGGGAAATGGCGTTCTGTTTCTCCTATAATATACTGCACCATGTTATGTCTTTGCGGCGTTTCACCACAGAAACAACTGGCTTCACCATAAAATGCATTGCCCATGCAAAATTCATGTGATTCTAATGCACTCCAGCACTAGACTGATTCATCTGCTCATTCATCAGGAGTCCAAAACATGGCAGACAATGACTTTAGCCATTGTGTTTCAGTACTTTGGTTCAAGTACAGAAATAGCAGTTCTTGCTTGACCTGTGAGTGCTGTATGAAACAGACAGAATAGGTAGATTGCCAATGACTTCCAAAACAACATATATGACCGTTTGAAAAGTACCAGCGACAGGCATACCAAACCAGAAGTTTGTTACGTAAATCACACGACTTTAAACACATGGTTAACATTGTGAAATGGTTGCAGTTTGGTTAGGTTTAGGAAACAAAAATACTTGGTTAAGTTTAGGAAAAGATTGTGGTTTGGGTTCAAATAAGTACATTACATGAGTCATGTGAATTAACTCACTTGAAAAAGTGAAAAATGACCCATTAATTGATTTACCAGTGAAGTGTTGAGAGAACATCAAGATCTAAAATACCTGTGTAGCTCTGCTGCTTAATGCTAACTGATTAGAAAATAAAAAGTGATTTTATACAATTGGCTTTATTTACTATTAACTAAGAGGGTAAAGAAATGGAAACTTAAATCCTCCCTAAAGCTTACATTTACGTAATTTTAAATTGTACATTGTACATAATCTTTAAGAAGTGTAAAAAAATGTAAATTGTGTTTAAATAATTGGTATGTGATTTTAAGGGAATGTTAAATCCTAAATCTCCAAGTCAGCTCTTGTATCCTTCGAGATAAAGTTTTCTAAGTGGTCTTAGAGGAAATATGACTTTTGCTGTTGGAAGCTACTTATTTCTGCAAGACTTGGGATATCAACAAAGACTTCTACTTGTGCACATCTGTTGGTTAGATATGTTCTGTACATCCTCTAGAGCATATTTCCCTAAATGTTTATGCTCACGATCTTAAAGTGTGATTGTCCATAAGGCCGCTGTAATGGCAGTAAGTAATTCCTAAAAGCTAAACTGTGGCTTGTTTCCAACATTTGAGCAATAAAGTTAATGATGCATCTTACACTTTGGAAGTAACGACAGCTCTAAAGGGAATGTATTTTTAATAGTTGATATATCACACACAAAATGTCAGAAGCTACTGACTGGATTTGGCAAGATTGTTGATGTTAGTGAATGGTGTCTCTACTTCCGATGCTCCCACCACATAGAATTAAATACATATGGTAATATATTTTTTAGTTGTTGATGCACTTCAACTCTACATCATTATTGGCCCCATAGTCTTTACTGTTAACATGATTTTCACAACAGCTGTAAATAGATTGCTGCAGTAGATTAATATGAGGAGCATCTGCGATAGACGGCTCCTTCAGACTGTGTGACTGGAGTTCTTCCTCTCCCTCTCTCTATGTGGTTTCACATGAGCATTCACCGACAGACAGAGAAGTTGACTGTAAACACTGTTGATCTGTTTTGATGACGCACAACCCAGTGCAAGCTCATTGATATGGAGAGGGAACTGAGGGCAGGAGCTTCCTCAGCAGAGACACATTCCTGTGATGCTGACAGAATGAACCCCAGACTCCACATAGTATTTAAATGTGTGTGGGTAGATGTGCTTAAATGGAGCAAATCCTAAAAGTTAGTTTACATGGACAAATCGAGCTG
>NW_024042194.1:0-16649 GCF_014851395.1 Micropterus salmoides | reverse complement strand
TCATACAGAGTAACTATATCTTTAGATAATGCATCATGGAGGTGCTTGGGCCCCAGAACAATAACTTCAGTTTATCTGAGTTTAACATTAGAAATTTACAGGTCATCCAGGTTTTAACATCCTGAAGGCATCCTGAAGTTTAGCTAACTGATGAGTTTCATCTGGCTTGATCGTATAATTGAATCATCATCTGCATAACAATGAAAGTTTATGGAGTGTTTCCAGTATATTTGCCTAAAGGAAGCATATAAAGTGAACAGGATTGGTCCGAGCACAGATCCTTGTGGAACTCCATGACTAACTTTGGTGTGCATTCATTGTTTTCAGGATTCTTTGTTAACATGTACAAACTGAGATCGATCTGATAAATAGGACTTAAACCAGCTTAGATCAGTTCCTTTAATGCCAATTAAAGGTTCCAGTCTCTGAAATAGGAGATTTTTTAAATATTGTTGCAATGTTGTTTACTTTATTATTTAATCCTGTGCATCACTGTAGTCATTGAAAGAATGACTGTGGTAAAGGTATTGACTACTGATGTATTCTTTTTATGTAGGTCATTTAACCACTAGTATTTTAACTTTTAGACCTGACTATTATATTCTGTGTGAACTTTGAATGAACTTGTAACCTTTAAATGTCTCTACTGAGCAGAGCTGTTAGGCAGAACATGCAAACCTAGCTTTGCCTGACTGTGAACATGCAAACAGACCTACGCTACAAAACTTAGCTAGCGGTCATCTGAAAGGGAGATAACAAGAGGTAATATGAATTTAAGACCAGATAAGATGATGTAATGTTTGCTTAGCGTTCAGGTGATGCTGCTAAAGTATACAGAAGGATCTGATAGTGTAAAAAATAGCAGTAAGACCTGCTGCAAGTCACGTACACCAGGAATGAGATCATGGCACACTCTGAACAATGTAAACTATAAGAAACCAAGCTTTTGTAAGAGACATAGAATTACATACTTATGTTTGATGTGTTCATGTTAACTTTTAAAAATATGGTGAGACTGAAGTTGAAACATAATTGTGAATTTCCAAATCCAGTAATGTTAAAAAATATGAAAGGTTAAATTACAATCATAATTAGTAATCATAAAAAAATTCATAAAGAAATCATAAAAAGTGGTAACTTTGAAAGTAGAGAAAGGGTTAAATTGGTAAAACAGTACATGTAAAAGGCCACAAGATGGCAGCAGAGGATAAGAAACTCACCATTGGGAAGGGTGTGGTCAGCGAACACAAAGGTGGAGACCGGGTGTTACACAGGTTTTACCTGTCCTTAATTGGAATAAACTCTTTTGCACCGACTCTTGATCTTCTCCAGTGAAGTTTTTGACTACGAAGTTATTGACTATAGAAGAAAGTTAACAGAGTATTATTGACTGAGTTTAATAAGTTAGTTAGGGTAGGGACCAGGCCTTCAACTGGCCCAGCCTGGCCTTATCTCTGACCCAACAAGTGGCGAGCCACTGAGTCCAGAGGCCGAGAGGTTCTGACCGGGACGGACAATCTGTATCTGAGACACATGGCCACATAAAAAAAGGTAAGCAGATTACCAAAATTCTGCATTCTAACCGTGCCTGAGTACAGGATTTTCCTCCCAGGTATGAATCCTTAAAGTCTCCTCAGTCTTGAACCTAGAATAAATTTTAGACAATAAAGCAGCGAAATTATGTGTTAAATACCTCACTAAATTACAGAAATTTGCATGTGTGTGTGAACCACGGTGCAGATATGTCTTTGTTGAAGTATGTGCAATGCTTGTTAGATTAGATGTGCTTGTGTGTTTAACTGTTCGCTTTAAAGTGTAAATAAGTAAGTAAGTAAGAATTTTAGGTAAGATAAGAGTTTTCCAGACATTTCGTGGATATCGCTGTCTTGAGGATCGCAGAGTTTCGACTGAGTGTCGGTGCACTTCGATTATTAGGCCAGGGCTCTATAGGCGAGTGAGCTGATGAGAGATAAGGATCTCAGTGCTTGCGATACCCCTGATCCGGACTGCAGAGTTAACATGGGTGCTTGGACACTTCAGTATAGGTCAGGACTACATGGGCAAGTAAGCTGATAAGACAGACATCTTGTGGCTAAATCAACCAAATACTAGTTAAGGTTGGGTCTGTACGGGCAGATGTTCTGATGTCATCTAGCGAATACCTCGCTCTGATGTCATCTAACTTATATCGCAGAATTTCAACGGCATGTTGGGGCTCTTCGATGGTAGGTTAGGACTGCATAGGCAGATGCACTGTAGTACGTGTCCGCTAGGAGCCTGACAAGGATGGCGGCAGGGTAGGAGAAAAATAGCGTGCTTTAATGTCAATGTTCTGTATTTGTGTAGCGCCTTTCTAGTCTTTTTGACCACTCAAAGTGCTTTTACACTACATCTGCATTCACCATTCACTCACATTTATACACTGAGCCTAAGTGCTTAAAGAGAAACAATCATTCACACATATTTATACACTGGCGGAACAGCCACCAGAGGCAGTTTGGGGTTCAGTATCTTGCCCAAGGACACTTTGACATGTATGGAGGAGCTGGGGATTGACCTTTGGATTAATGGGCAACCCACTATACCTCCTGAGCCACAGCTGCCCCTTAAAGTTAAGACTTTTACGCTCTCATGTTGAGGAAGTGAATTGAGAGGCATTTTGTATGTAAACCAATTAAGTGACATCAGTTCAGTCTGTAGAAAAACATAGAGTAAAATTGAGTAAATTGAGTCTGAGTTAGGGGCCAGCAGGAGACAGAATACAGAAACGTACGTTCGTGTAAATACTGCCAAGTAGAGTAGGTAGGTTAACAGGGGTGAAATGTATGAAGGACAAATAGTGTCAATGTTTAAAATATTCTGATCAATGTAAAATTAAATTGAGTGTTTGATATTAGTGAAATGTATAGAAGACAAATAGTGTCAATAATTATTTGCTCAATGTAAAAAATTATTGAGTGTTAAAACTCTGCAGGTAATACAACCAAGAGTTCCTGAGACAGGAGCACTGCTCTGTAAAGAGAACACTGCTCTGTAACATTTTTTTGGATAAGAGATAAGTTTATGGAAGAAGGAAATAGCAGTGAGGATGAGCTATTTCTGCCAGAACACTACACACAGGGAGGAGATATAGAGACACAATGAATAAGAACACATTTTTGGTTGGAATGAACTTATAAGGATGAGGATGGTGTAGAGCAATGGCAAACTAAACAAGAGATAAATCAGAAATTGTGGCAATTGACAAAATTTATTAATTTGGCACAAGTGCAGGACGAGTTTCCTGACGTACCGTGGAAAGAGGCAATACGCAGGTGGTGGACTCCAAAGACACTTGCTATAGTGTTGGAGCGACTGTGCAATAATCCTAGT
Source organism: Micropterus salmoides (assembly GCF_014851395.1). Taxonomy (NCBI): domain Eukaryota; kingdom Metazoa; phylum Chordata; class Actinopteri; order Centrarchiformes; family Centrarchidae; genus Micropterus; species Micropterus salmoides. The sequence continues at coordinate 13,277 of NW_024042194.1, read as the reverse complement.
GCTACTGTTACCATACCATTGGGACTGCCTACAGGGTAAGGAATACCAGGGCGCGACAGAGTGACCTCAAATCCACGACTGAGCTTCACGATAGGCCCTAGGAGAGTAAACTGGGAAACAGGCAAATTTGGGTGTATTAACAAAAATACCAGCACAAGACGGTACAGAGAGATTAGAATACAATCCCACTAGAGAGAAGAAATATAAGTCAGGAGTCACAGTAGATTAAAACATTATTAACACCAACCTGACAGAACTGGAGAGGATCTGCAAGGAGGAATGGCAGAGGATACCCAAATCCAGATGTGAAAAACTTGTTGCATCTTTCCCAAAACGACTCATGGTTGTATTAGATCAAAAGGGTGCTTCTACTAAATACTGAGCAAAGGGTCTGAATACTTATGACCATGTGATATTTCAGTTTTTCTTTTTTAATGAATTTGCAAAAATTTCTACATTTCTGTTTTTTTCTGTCAAGATGGGGTGCTGAGTGTACATTACTGAGAAATAAAATGAACTTTTTGATTTTTGGAAAATGGCTGCAATGAAACAAAGAGTGAAAAATTTAAAGGGGTCTGAATACTTTCCGTACCCACTGTATATATACATACATAGGTCCGCGTCAGGTGCTAGGGAACCAGGGCAACCTGATGACAAATGGGCTACTGGAACAAGACATTCATGGACTAGAGCAGAAAACTTGGATCTGATGCAATGCTACTATACAAGCAATCCCAGTGAGAGGGGTTATATGCAGAGACTATGGGATATAATATGCTTCGAAACCCATCATCAACACTGACAAAGAAACAACTTCTAGCTCAGTGTTCTAACATTCGCAAACGGCAGCTCCTATCATAACTACGGCTACGGCTACATGCTATGGCAAGGGGGAGCCAGGACGACAGGTCAGCGGGGAGATGCTATCATCATCCCCATACTCAGAGATTGGGTCCCAAGCCCCAATAACAACAAGCCCTTAGGGCACAGAATCACTCAACATAAGGGCGACTGACCTACGATTGAAGATCATAACCAAGCTGGACCCCCAAAAACAACGACCAAGATTGCCAAGGCTAAAGTCTGCTAGAAGATGTGAATGCAGGACTACATACTATCCCTACTAAAGCCATAACCGAGACCAATGACCTGATGTACGCCACAGCAACAGTGATCCTAGAGATGCTTGGCTATAAGACGAACACCACAAGCCACAAAAAGCATTACTCCCCATGGAGGAGAAGGCTAGAGGTCAAGATCAAGGCAACACGAAGAGAGGTCAGTCAGCTCTCAGAGCTACAGAAAGGTGCAAGGAAGGGGCTACCTAAGAAATACAACAAGCTGTCGATACCTGAGGCTCTGGAGACTGCCAAACAAAGACTCACCGCTCTGGCTACCTGCCTAAAGAGATACAAGGGAGAAGCAGAAGCCAGGAGAATAAACCGGATGTTCTCCACCGAAGTGTACTCTCAGTGGCAGGGTAATAACACAAGATCAGATCCACCCAGGGCTGAGACTGAACAGTACTGGAAGAACATATGGGAGAAAGAGGTATCCCACAACACCAATGCTCAGTGGCTAGTGGATCTAAGAACACATCACAGCAATCTCCCAGAACAAGATCCAGTAACCAACGGCAGACATCCAAGAAAGAGTGGCAGGTATGAAGAGCTGGACAGCACCATGCCCTGACATGATCCACACCTACTGGCTAAAGAAACTAACTGCACTCCATGAACGCCTGGCAGCACAAATGAACCAACTGCTGATGGATGGGACCCACCCAGAATGGTTAACCCAAGGACGGACAGTCCTGATCATGAAGGACCCCCAGAAGGGAACAATCCCATCCAACTACCGGCCAATAACCTGCCTCTGCACAACATGGAAGCTCCTGTCAGGCATCATAGTGCCTAAGATGAGTAGGCACATGGCTCAATACATGGACAGGGCCCAGAAGGGAATGGGTAGTAATACCAGGGGAGCCAAGCACCAGCTACTGGTTGATAGAGCAGTCACTCGAGACTGCAAGACCAGGCAGACCAATCTGTGCACCGCCTGGATTGACTACAAGAAAGCCTACGACTCAATGCCACATACATGGATACTGGAATGCTTGGAAATGTACAAGATCAACAGGACACAGCCTTCATCAAGAACTCAATGGGGCTGTGGAAAACAAGTCTGGAAGCCAACTCAAAGCCAATTGCACAAGTCAATATCAAGTGCGGCATATACCAAGGCGATGCACTATCCCCGCTGCTGTTCTGCATAGGCCTGAACCCCCTCAGCCAGATCATCACAAAGACTGGCTACGGATACCAATTCCGAAGTGGAACAACCATCAGTCACCTCCTCTACATCGACTCACTGATCCACACTACCAGAATCTACAGCAACGACATTGGAATGTCGTTCAGACTGGACAAGTGTGGTCGCATGGTATCAAAAAGGGGGAAGATGATCAGAACCGAGGGGATTGAACTACCAGAAGGCCACATTGCAGATGTTCAGGACAGCTACAAATACCTTACGGAAACCATGAGGAGGCAGCAAGGAAGTCCGCCACAGCCAAATACCTACAGAGAGTAAGGCAGGTCGTGAAAAGTCAGCTGAATGGGAAAAACAAGATCCGAGCCATCAACACATATGCCCTGCCAGTCATCAGATACCCCGCTGGTAATAATAAACTGGCCAAAGGAGGAGATAGAGGCCACTGACATCACGACAAGAAAGCTCCTCACAATGCATGGAGGGTTTCACCCCAAATCCAGCACCCTGAGACTGTACACCAAGCGTAGCGAGGGAGGCCGAGGGCTAGTGAGTGTCAAGACCACTGTCCAGGATGAAATGACAAAGATCCAGGAGTACATCAGGAAGATGGCCCCCAAAGATGAAGGGCTTAGTGAATACCTCAGGCAGCAGAAACCCGAAGGTGAGGACAAGGAAGATGAAGAACCTTCATGGAGGGACAAGCCGCTGTCCCAAGGTCAAAATGGAAGACACCTCCTAAGGTAGTTGAGAATGACCAAGCTAAGATCCTGTGGGACTTCAAGATCCAGACTGACAAACTGGTGATGGCCAACCAAACAGACATCGTGTTGATCGACAAACGGCAGAAGAAGGCAGTAGTGATAGATGTGGCAATCCCAAGCGACAGCAACATCAAGAAGAAGGAACATGAGAAGCTTAAGAAATACCAAGGGCTGAAAGAGGAGCTAGAAAAGATGTGGAAAGTAAGAGCAACAGTGGTGCCAGTGGTAATCGGAGCACTGGGGGCTGTGACACCTAAACTGGGAGAGTGGCTACAGCAGATTCCAGGTAAAACATCAGAGGTCTCTGTCCAGAAGAGTGCAGTCCTAGGAACAGCTAAGATACTGCGCAGAACCCTCCAACTCCCAGGCCTCTGGTAGAGGACCCGAGCTTGAGGATGACACATACCACCTCACAAGGGGTGATAGGGGGATTGTATATTTGTTTTTTTAAATACACACATACACACACACTTATATTTCAAAAATACAAATGTATCTAAACTAAACAGCAGTGCTGTACACATAGACCTACAGAAGGATGACAGAACTTGCCCTACGCATGTATGCCAAGCTGTGTGTGGGAGTAGAATAGAAAAGAATAGAATAAAGTTTATTGCCATTTGCACAGGTACGTTGCAGTACAGGTACATTGGAATTCTTTGTGCGTCACTCAGAGTCATCTATAAAAAATTAAATAACTTTCAAAAAAAATAAGTAATAATACTAATAATTATAATAATATTTAGGTATATACATGTGTACACATACATACTTGTAAATACTTATTTCATGTTATATATTGCACATATTAGAGGTGAGTTTGTAGTATTGCACATCGTGTGTATGTGGGATCAGGTAATCAGTAAGGAGTGAGGTATTTCTTTCCCTCCTTAATGTCCTGTGCCACAAGCCTGACAGTGGCTGGGAAGAAGCTTTTGTGGAAGCATGCTTTGTGAGTGCTGATGCTCACAGGCCTGCGCTGTCTCAGGTTGTAGCCTGAGTCCCCCTGTCGTGTAAAAATTCAAGACTTGGGCCAGATAAGAAAGCTTGAACTTTTACCAACATTTTTATTATCAACAAAAACAGACACCAATTAGAATACTAAAGTTCCACCGGAGTGTGTCAGAGATCAGCGCAAAATAGAGCCCCATTCTGTTACCAGAACAGAGACCCGAGTCGACATGAAAACCGACTGACTTTCACGTCCTTTTGGACCTCCTTTTATAGCTCTGTTTCTTGGCTTCACATCATCTCTTGGCTCTCTTTCCTACTGCACCTGAGTCTGGGAAAGTCCAAGATTTTCACGTGCCTAAGCATTTGGTGGGAAAATCCCTGACTGTCTGCTCCTCCTCTCTGTGTCTTTTGCATGCACTCTGCTTGATCATGCCATTTCTTCCATAACCTGACTTTTGTGGAATAAACTGGTGTTGTTTGTGCTCCGTGCTAGAAACAGGACATTCTTACTGTGATGGACTATATTGATGTATGTTTTGTAATACAAAATCTGCTTCTATATTTTCCTTTGCAGGTGTTTTTGATGCTGCCTCACTGTGCTCCCTCCCTTTTCTCCCAAAGCACACGAACTTGCTCACACACACACATGTGCCTGGGCAGTTAGATATAGAAAGGAGCACATACACTCAGAGCTGTAGAGTTTTAACACTGTGATGGGTCAGGGTGACTGCCAGGGTGGTGTTTCCATAACAAATGGTGATACCGCTGGTAAGGATGCTTTCAACGAGTCCTCTAATGATGACAAGCTGCAGAGGGGGGTCTCTTTTCCTGAAATCTAGAATGAGTTCTTTTGTTTTATCTATGTTGAGGAAAAGATCATTGTCCTCTCCATAGACAGTGATCTTGTGAACCAGGTCCCTGTATGATGACTCATTCCCTCCTTTGATCAGGCCAAGGATGGTCGTGTCATCCGCGTACTTAATGATGATGTTATTATCCTGTGTGAAGGCGCAGTCATATGTGTACAATGAAAAGAGGCTTCATGTTTCAGCTTATGAATGGTGTTTTGTGTTGTAATTGTTTGTTGCACATTTTAATGCTTTGACAGGAGTAGGGGGCGCCCACTTAGAGCACTGTGGCCCAAGGCCAGCCATTTTCACCATCATGATGGATGATAGCTTTCCGCTTTCCAGAGCCAAAATATAGAAAAACATCTCTGGTCCTTTCCTTAGTTTCAGATAGCCAAAGCTAAGCCCAGTGGTGGACAGTAACAAAGTAGTACACAAGGTATTTGTACTGAACTTGAGTATTTTTTTTTTCATGCCACTTTCTACTTCTACTCCACCACATCTCAAAGGGAAATACTGTACTTTTTACTTTATCGGACAGCTTCACTTACTAGTTACTTTAAAAATAAATTTTTTACACACAAAACGTATGAAGGGTTTAAAAAATAGAATGTTTTGATATAAATTACATTACTTAACAGTTTATACAAGTTCAGCTAGTAGAACTACATTTACATTTACTAATTTGGCAGACGCATATATCCAAAGCGACTTACATTTGAGGATCAACATACAAGCATCAACAGAGCATCAAATACAGATCTACAACTGACAATACATACTAGTAAGAGCAGCAATAAATACTAGTAAGAGCTCATAGTACATATCACATCAATGGGGTAGATACCTAGGGAATGAAGTAAGAGTTAACAAAAACTGCAATCAATACAAGATAATTGTAGGGGATAGAAGAAGAAGAGCACAGGAAGTGCATGAATGGTAGCTCGTTCGACCATCGTGGTGTCACAGATGAGTATAGCCAGGACTGGGATTGCTTTGTGTGAAGGGATGGCAATTGGATTCTGGAGGCCACGGGGAGCCAGTGGAGGTCACTAAGTAATGGAGTGACATGAGTCCTTTTTCAATTCAATTCAAAAGAGCAGGTCTAGACCATACTCTATGATGCTATTTACAGAAGCCCAACAGTTCCCACCAAGAGCAAGCACTAGGCGACAGAGGCAAGGAAAAACTTCCTTTAAAGAGGCAGAAACCTCGAGCAGAACCATGGCTCAGTGTGGGCGGCCATCTGCCTCGACCGGTTGGGGGTGAAGGAGAGAGAGAGGGTGAGAGAGAGAGCGAGAGAGAGAGAGAGAATCAGAGAGAGAGGGAGAGTGCAAGAGAGGAACAGAGAGAAAAAGAGAGGGATGGAAGAGAGAAAGGGGCGGGAGGCAGCCTACACAATATACACACACAGAGGTACAGACAGTAAAGGTGATGTTGCTATAGACTAAATGAAAAATGGTATAGATATTTATAGTAGTGTTAATGATAACAATCGTAATGTTAATGATTATAATAACAATAATAATATTAAAGCTGCAAGCAGCGTTGGGCAGGCCCTCGCACTTGTAGCGTGTCCGGGTGTGAGCTGGCCGCGTTGCACATTCTGGAGCTCTGCCAGTTCGGCTGTGAATTTGCTACGCGGTTCCGACGCCGCATGAAGGTGTTATATGTCACTTCCTGTGTCCCCTATGTGGAGCTACATAGCACTTGCCGCTATGAATATAAATCGGTATTGGTGTGTAGATGTCTGCGGGGTGGGAGAGTTATCAAGCACGTAAAGTTTGGTTCAGATGTGAGCATGTACACTGAACAATAATGTACCCAAACAATAAAATAAATTCCTTTTATATTTCCCTGCCTTGTTGTTTATGTGTACATACAGAGGAAGAATGTGAGAACAGCACACATTTCATCGTTACTGTGTGTTAGAGCATGGGAGAACAGTGGATACTTTTAATACAGCCCACACCCCTAATACTGTGTAACTATAACAAGTAGAGAACAGAAGAAAAAGATGTTCTTTCTTTACAACTGTCTGCATAGCTTATTCATATTTTGTGTAATGAATGAAAATAAATAGGCCTACTAGGCTCCTCTCTACTTTGACATTTAAGATTAGCTTGTTTGATCCACCTTCATACACATGTGACATTACTGTACAACTTGAGAAAGGTGAGTTGTTTTCTGCTCCAGCCTGCCTAAAAGAAAAGCGTTTTTGGGATTAAATGGACTTTATTAGCTGCTGCAGTGCAGGATGAACTCAGAATAGACCCATTTCTCACCTTATTATTCTAAATCATGCAACAAAGAAGAAGAAATCCTGGGACAAAATCTGTCCACAAATACTGTACAGCATGTAGTCTGATGATCAAGACTTGTGTTATAGCTGACTTGGGCAGTGAAATGTTTTTTTAATTCATGTGGTCATAGTTGTCCACAACTCAAATCAGAATATAAGAAGAAATGTTTTATACCACCTCAAGAAGGCTTCCTATCAGAAAGGTAGGAAGGTATTTCAAATGTACAACTGCAGTACTTAAATCTAAGTAAAGTAATTTCCCTGACATTTTTGTGTTACTTTACTTTTAATAGACGCATGTAACAGGTTTTATACTTCCTGTGAGTATAATCCAATCAATCTTATTTTCATACTGTATATCCGTTGTGTAATTTGATAAATTGTGTTTGTATGTCGTGCTCGCATCGCATCTCAGAGAAGACTCTGACTGCAACATGCGTCTTTGTAAATAGAGAAAAAGACAGAAAAAGTCTCTAACTCTGCCTGTCAGCTCGCTCTGCTCCGTTAAAACTGAATTTACCATACAGAATTGAATACGAGTGCACTCCAGATTTAGCTGTAGCTAGCTGACAGTGTGCTTCTCCCTATACCACAGTTCTGTGTCCATGCATGCAGCAAACTGAAAGCACTGTCTGTCGGAGCGTCTACGTGAAAAGAGAAGGAAGACTTGGCTGGTAGTGTCTTCAGAGTTGTTAAACACCTCAGCGCACTGAAGGAAGCCATCTGACTGTGTGAGGGGCAAGATCGTTGATGTCTGCAGGCAGAGTAGGAGCTCTCCTGTCTGACTGGTCCACCAATAGCAGAGAAGATGACCCCTTGAGACACAGCCCCTCCTCATTTGCATAATGAGGCAGAAATGCATACAGAAATTTAAAAAGGACAGGAAGAAATAAAAGAGAAAGAAAATAAATAAGGTAAATAAATACAAAGGAAGAATAAAACAGACAAAATATTAAAACACACATAAATAAATACATTTAAAAAATTAAAGCTGCAAGCAGCGTTGGGCGGGCCCTCGCACTTGTAGCGCGTCCGCGCCTGAGCCGGCCGAGTTGCATATTCTGGAGCTCTGCCGGTGCGGCTGTGAATTTCCTACGCGGTTCTGACGCCGCATGAAGGTGTTATATGTCACTTCCTGTGTCCCCTATGTGGAGCAACATAGCACTTGCTGCTATGAATATAAATCGGTATTGGCGTGTAGATGTCTTCGGGGTGGGACAGTTATCAAGCACGTAAAGTTTGGTTCAGATGTGAGCATGTACACTGAAGTTACAACAACTTCCTGTGTCATGGGGAAGAGTTGATCTTTGACGCCGCGCCGGACACACCCATTGACGAAAACTCGCAAATAGCACAACTTTTCATCTTCAATGCCTTTAGAAGGCACAGCAGAAATTTGAAGTCGGTTGGACTAAATCCCTAGGAGGAGTTCGTTAAAGTACGGAGTGTGTAAATCATCCAAAAATGGCCGTAAAATTCAAAATGGCTGACTTCCTGTTGGGTTTAGGCTATGGCTCCAAGATACTTTTTTGTGCGTCTGGACAAGATACACGCACCACAGAAAATTCGTGCACGTAGGTGAAACGTGTGGCGGGGGCTGCTTAGTTAAAGGTCACTTCCTGTTGCCAGCAGGTGGCGCTATGACTGTGGGTGAATGTCGGCATGTACATGTGTTCAGGGCGGGACTCTCATCCTACATGTACAGTTTGGTCCAGATGTGAGCATGTACACTGAAGTTACAACAACTTCCTGTTTCATGGCGAATCATGGACGCCACAGACACGCCCATTATATATATATATATATAAATAATCTTTACAAATTCAATAGGGACCTCGCACGATCGTGCTCGGGCCATAAATAATCTTTACAAATACAATAGGGACCTCGCACGGTCATGCTCGGGCCCTAATAATCTTTACAAATTCAATAGGGACCTCGCACGGTCGTGCTCGGAACCTAATAATACTAATAGGACAGAATAAACTAAAATGACTGAAATGACTAAAGCTACACTAAAGTACTTTTGAATTTCTTTTGACTAACATCAGACTAAAACACCCAGACTTTTAGTCAACTAAAACTTGATTAAATAAATAGTATACAGTTGACTAACTAGGACAAAAACTGACAAGGACATTTGACACAGGACTAAGACAAAGACTAAGACTAAATTTTAAAATGGCTGACAAAATTAACACTACCCAGCAGACCAAAGGTTTAAAGACTCTTGACATGTTCAGGAGCCCTAACACCAGATAAGGGATAAGTATTCAATGTTTTTGAATGGCTAATGACATCACTCAGGTAATTAACCGTTTACCTGAGAATCCCGTGTGTACATTACAGGGTTTCAGTGTACGCCTGCTCTGGTTAATGTTTACCTCACACACTGACAACGTCAAATCACAAAGGTTAAAGGACTCATTTTTTTCTGACAGTCACAGCGGTGAGAGAGGAGGAGGACATCAGGGATTACCATGGCGGCCATCACAGAGTTCCAGAGTAAGTCTTCCCACAGTTGCTCTCTTCTGAGGTGTCAGTCTAAGTCATGGAGCACAGATCAGTGGCCTGACTTCACAATACATGGATGTGCTTGTGGAAGGAATGCATTTTAAGGTAAAGACTACAAGATTAATAAGCAAGGGTAGCATTTCATGTGGTAAATTCACTTTGAGTTTAACCAGTTATTAAAGAGTGCCACAGAGGAACTGTGTTGAATGAAAGAGAATCAGAATCAGAAGGAGCTTTACTGCCAAGTACTGTTTTACACATACGAGGAATTTGCTTTGGTGATAAGGTGCTACACGTAGACAAACATACAGTTGACATAAATAAATGTAGAAATATAAATATGGAATAGACAATGCAAGTTATATAAGAATATTAAAAAGAATAGAGAAAAATAAGTGCTGGTATGTTCTAATCAATGTTCTTTACACTTGTCCTGATTCTTCAGTACTGACTGTATTGATTCCTAAGTGTTGTAAAAAAGGATTACAACTATGTCTACCCACAATGCCCTCCCTTAAGCACTGAATCAGCCAATAGCAGGCCTTTCTCTACAGATTTCTTCAGAGAATGTTTCTATAATTAATGAGACACTGATGTCGTCTGTATTCAGTTAAGCAGGTTCAGTACAGTTAAAACACTAGACCCCAGCATGTTTAAAATCCTGGAGTTGATTGAAGTGCTGTTTTACTGGGAAATATAATGAATGACACTGTCTTATGGTTTCCTCAGTAGATAGACTATGGATTGCAAAAACATTACATCTAATCCAATCCAATGAAAAGACCAAAGACAACACTGGATGTATTTACTAACAAGTAACTAGCAAGTCCTTTTTGCTAGCTTCAAGTTAGGACAACTCTACACCCTCTGATATCAAAGTGTGAGACATGTTTTAATCCCTGTGGCTAAAAGGCACATTGATTGACTGAAAACGGCATTATTATATAGAAAATGTATTTGAACTGTTTATATTGACCAATTGATCTGTAATTGTTTTACTGTGTATCTTCCAGAGATGGGTACTGGTCTGGTCGGATTCGGTTTATTTTTCCTGCTTATTGGTGTGCTGCTGTACTTTGACTCTGTCTTGTTGGCCTTTGGGAATGTGAGTAAACACACATCTGCTCTGTGTCACCATCACACCTTCTCTTGTCTCATATCAACACTCACAACCATTGAGACAATTTTCATGGTCATTATGAATGACGTCTTTCACATTACACATAGGCCGTTGATCAAAGTAAAGTATTCGTTAGAGCAGCTTTAATCTTTGGTCATGTGGCTTACAGGTAGGCATAGTGTGAGAATGTTTTGTTTGATTGCCCTTTTTGCAGATCCTGTTTCTGTTGGGTTTGACATTCATCATCGGCTTCAGAAGGACAGCCCAATTCTTCTTCCAAAGAAACAAGTTTCGAGGTTCTTTCTTCTTTCTTGGAGGCGTGTCTCTGGTGTTGTGCCGTTGGCCAATCATTGGAATGTTGGTGGAGAGTTACGGCTTTGTGCTTTTATTCAGGTAAGTCCAGCTAGATATTTGTGAGAAAAGGGCTTCTAATGAGTCTGTCTCAAAAAATAATAATAATAATAATAATAATAATAATAATAATAATAATAATGATAATAATAATAACTAGAACTGCAAGCAGTTGTAAGCGGTGTCCAAGCCTCCCGGCGCGAGCTGCCCCCCCGGCCCCGCCGTCGTGCCGCATAAGGTCCCCACATTTGGTGTTGATGGGCCGTACCAAACAGAGGCAATTGTCCTTTGCCTTTGAAAATGCCATAGGAATGAATGGGATTTAGTGAGAGATTTGAGCTTCGCTTTTAGCGCCATCTGTTGGCTGAATTGCACCAAAATTGTCATGTGGTTGTGGAGATCTAAAATGCATGTATGTCTATGGGATTTTAATAGCGCCAACTAGGGGCTAACTGTACCAAATTTTGCACAGTCCCTCAGAGGGGCATGCCACATAAGGTCCTCAAGTTTTGTGTTGATCGGCCTTTCCATGCCTGAGATATGTCATACTTGCTGTTTTTAGCGTTTTCGCAAATATTTGTTAGCTTGTAATTGGGACATTTTTTGTCGGATTAAAATTACCCCTACAAACTTTCTTCAGCTCAGTCCAGAGATGGTCCGTGCCAAGTTTTGTGTCGATCGGAATTGCTGGTTCGGAGGAGTTAATTAAAATAGGTTTTCGCAATTTCGCAAAATGAAAACGCCATCACACAGAGGCGTGTCCTATACCATTGGAATCAGCAGCATCCCCCAAACACGTAGATGTAAGGTTTATCAATGTGCAATGTAGTGAGCCGTAGTTATCCTGCAAAATGTCCTTTGTTTGAAAATCCCATTGAAATGAATGGGGTTTTTGTGGTTCGATTATAGCGCCACCATTTGGCCGAATTGAACAAAATTTTTCAGGTGTCATCAGGGCCCCATGGGGAACAATTGACCCAAATTCGGTGTCAATCGGACTTGTGGTAATGGAGATATAAAATGCATGTTAGACAATGGGATTTTTTTCACGTTTTTAATATGCAATAACAGCGCCACCTATGGGCATATGTGGCTCGATCCCCCAAACGCGTGGATATAAGGTTTTTGATATCCGCCTCCGTATGCGGGAGTTACAGCGATTTGAAAGTGCCAAACTTTGGACTTTGCTTGTAGCGCCCCCTAGAAGTGAAGGTAGAAGCGTGCAAAATTTTTTGCCTGCCGTCGTCTCATGGGGAACAATTGCCCCAAATGTGTCTGTAGCACTTACCGTCTAGGCCGCAGTATTGGAATTAGGCGAAAACCTATGGAATAAAAATAATAAAAATCCTAACGATTACAATATTGTACTGCTTCAGGCTTGGACGCCTAATAATAATTGAAGCTGCAAGCAGCGTTGGGCGGGCCCTCGCACTGAGTTGATCTTTGATGCCATGCCACGGACACGCCCATCGACAAAAACTCACAGACAGCACAACTTTTCATCATCAGTGCCTTTAGAATGCAAAGCAGAAAATTTAAGTCAATCCAATTAATTCCCTAGGAGGAGTTAGTTAAAATAGGGACATTGTAAAAGGACATAAATTGGCTGTAATTGCACCTTCAAACCAGTTTTGAAGCATGTGAGGCAAATATGTTGGGAGCAGTACATAACAGCGTAAAACTTGACACTTCCTGTTGCCAGCAGGTGGCGCTATGACATTGTGTGTTTGTTGGCATATGGATGTGTTCAGGGTGGGCCTGTCATCCTACATGTACAGTTTGGTGCAGACAACTTCCTGTTTCATCGATTTTGGACGCTACGCCACAGACACGCCCATTGACAAAAACTCACAGATAGCACAACTTCTCATCGTCAATGCCTTTAAAAGGCACAGCAGATATTTGAAGTCGATTGGACTAAAGCTTGATTAATACTCCTGCGTAGGGTCTACGTGTGTAGCTACACCGTAGGCTACGCACATAGCCAGGCATTTATACTTGTGCGTCCGTCAGACTGCAATTATACACCCAAACGCTAATCTGCAGTAGCGGTACAGTGTCCACTGTATTGACTTTGCCGGCCGAGCAGGTTAACTTCCGGTTTAGCTCTCCGCTAACGTGAATGGGGATAAAATTGTAAACGTGCGGCTGGT
>NW_024042193.1:0-7652 GCF_014851395.1 Micropterus salmoides | reverse complement strand
GTTTATGTGTACATACAGAGGAAGAATGTGAGAACAGCACACATTTCATCGTTACTGTGTGTTAGAGCATGGGAGAACAGTGGATACTTTTAATACAGCCCACACCCCTAATACTGTGTAACTATAACAAGTAGAGAACAGAAGAAAAAGATGTTCTTTCTTTACAACTGTCTGCATAGCTTATTCATATTGTGTAATGAATGAAAATAAATAGGCCTACTAGGTCCTCTCTACTTTGACATTTAAGATTAGCTTGTTTGATCCACCTTCATACACATGTGACATTACTGTACAACTTGAGAAAGGTGAGTTGTTTTCTGCTCCAGCCTGCCTAAAAGAAAAGGTTTTTGGGATTAAATGGACTTTATTAGCTGCTGCAGTGCAGGATGAACTCGAATAGACCCATTTCTCACCTTATTATTCTAAATCATGCAACGAAGAAGAAGAAATGCATAATAAATCCTGGGACAAAATCTGTCAAATACTGTACAGCATGTAGTCTGATGAACAAGACTTGTGTTATAGCTGACTTGGGCAGTGAAATGTTTAATTTTTTTAATTCATGTGGTCATAGTTGTCCACAACTCAAATCAGAATATAAGAAGAAATGTTTATACCACCTCAAGAAGGCTTCCTATCAGAAAGGTAGGAAGGTATTTCAAATGTACAACTGCAGTAAATCTAAGTAAAGTAATTTCCCTGACATTTTTGTGTACTTACTTTTAATAGAACCATGTACAGGTTTATACTTCCTGTGAGTATAATCCAATCAATCTTATTTTCATACTGTATATCCGTTGTGTAATTTGATAAATTGTGTTGTATGTCGTGCTCGCATCTCAGAGAAGACTCTGACTGCAACATGCGTCTTTGTAAAGAGAGAAACGGACAGAAAAAGTCTCTAACTCTGCCTGTCAGCTCGCTCTGCTCCGTTAAAACTGAATTTACCATACAGAATTGAATACGAGTGCACTCCAGATTTAGCTGCAGCCAGCTGACCGTGTGCTTCTCCCTATACCGCAGTTCTGTTCCATGCATGCAGCAAACTGAAAGCACTGTCTGTCGGAGCGTCTACGTGAAAAGAGAAGGAAGACATTGCTGGTAGTATGTCTTCAGAGTTGTTAAACACCTCAGCGCACTGAAGGAAGCCATCTGACTGTGTGAGGGGCAAGATCGTTGATGTCTGCAGGCAGAGTAGGAGCTCTCCTGTCTGACTGGTCCACAATAGCAGAGAAGATGACCCCTTGAGAACAGCCCCTCCTCATTTGCATAATGAGGCAGAAATGCATACAAAAATTTAAAAAGACAGGCAGAAATAAATACCATGGGTGAAAAAAAAAGGTAAATAAATACAAGGAAGATAAAACAGACAAAAATATTAAAACACACACATAAATAAATACATTAAAAAATTAGTAATAAATAAGTTGAATAAACAAATAAGGTAATTATAACAAAGGTGAATAAGTAAAGGCACTAATTAAAATTAAACATTTATGTCTCCTTGTATATTTAATTACTACCTACATTTATTTATTTACTTATTTTTTGTGTATTAATTGGATGCTTATTTATTTATTGAGCATTTATTTATTTCTGTATTATTTCTGACTGTGTCAGGACGGTCCTCCATACGGGGTGGGAGAGTTATCAAGCACGTAAAGTTTGGTTCAGATGTGAGCATGTACACTGAAGTTACAACAACTTCCTGTGTCATGGCGAAGACTTGATCTCTGACGCCACGCCACGGACACACCATTGACGAAAACGCAAATAGCACAACTTTTCATCTTCAATGCCTTTAGAAGGCACAGCACAAATTTGAAGTCGGTCGGACTAAATCCCTAGGAGGAGTTCGTTAAAGTACGAAGTGTGTAAATCATCCAAAATTTGACGTAAAATTCAAAATGGCCGACTTCCTGTTGATTTTAGGGCATCGCTCCAAGAGGCTTTTTTGTGCGTCTGGACAAGATACACGTACCACAGAAAATTCGTGCACGTAGGTGAAACGTGCGGCGGGGGCTGCTTCGTTAAAGGTCACTTCTGTTGCCAGCAGGTGGCGCTATGACTGTGGGTGAATGTCGGCATGTACTGTGTTCAGGGCGGGACTCTCATCCTACATGTACAGTTTGGTCCAGATGTGAGCATGTACACTGAAGTTACAACAACTTCCTGTTTCATTGCGAATCATCGACGCCACGGACACGCCCATTGACGAAAACGCGCAATAGCACAACTTTTCATCGTCAATGCCTTTAGAAGGCACAGCAGAAATTTGACGTCGATCCGACTAAATCCCTAGGAGGAGTTCGTTAAAGTACGAAGTGTGTAAATCATCCAAAAATGGCCGTAAAATTCAAAATGGCCGACTTCCTGTTGACTTTAGGCTATGGGTTCTTGAGGCTTTTTTGTGCGTTTGATACGATACATGTCCCCAGAAAATTTCGTACATGTAGGTTGAACGTGAACGAGGGGCTAATCATTTCCAATTTTCTAGGTGGCGCTAGCGAGTCATTTTGCCACCCATGTGCGAAACTTGTAGAATACGAAATTTTTCACCGGTTCTGACATGTTTGCAAATTTTGGTGAGTTTTCGAGTATGTTTAGGCCATGTCATTTGGGCCTACTTTGCAGAAAAAAAAAAAAAGAAAAAAAATAAAAAAAAAAAATAATTAAAGCTGCAAGCAGCGTTGGGCGGGCCCTCGCACTTGTAGCGCGTCCGCGTGTGAGCCGGCCGAGTGCACTTCTGGAGCTCTGCGGTGCGGCTGTGAATTTCCTACGCGGTTCCGACGCCGCATGAATGTGCTATATGTCACTTCCTGTGTCCCCTATGTGGAGCTACATAGCACTTGCCGCTATGAATATAAATCGGTATTGCGTGTAGATGTCTGCGGGGTGGGAGAGTTATCAAGCACGTAAAGTTTGTTTCAGATGTGAGCATGTACACTGAACAATAATGTACCCAAACAATAAAATAAATTCCTTTATATTTCCCTGCCTTGTTGTTTATGTGTACATACAGAGGAGAATGTGAGAACAGCACACATTTCATCGTACTGTGTGTAGAGCATGGGAGACAGTGGATACTTTTAATACAGCCCACCCCTAATACTGTGTAACTATAACAAGTAGAGAACAGAAGAAAAAGATGTTCTTTCTTTACAACTGTCTGCATAGCTTATTCATATTGTGTAATGAATGAAAATAAATAGGCCTACTAGGCTCCTCTCTACTTTGACATTTAAGATTAGCTTGTTTGATCCACCTTCATACACATGTGACATTACTGTACAACTTGAGAAAGGTGAGTTGTTTTCTGCTCCAGCCTGCCTAAAAGAAAAGCGTTTTGGGATTAAATGGACTTTATTAGCTGCTGCAGTGCAGGATGAACTCAGAATAGACCCATTTCTCACCTTATTATTCTAAATCATGCAACGAAGAAGAAATGCATAATAAATCCTGGGACAAAATCTGTCCACAAATACTGTACAGCATGTAGTCTGAACAAGACTTGTGTTATAGCTGACTTGGGCAGTGAAATGTTTAATTTTTAATTCATGTGGTCATAGTTGTCCACAACTCAAATCAGAATATAAGAAGAAATGTTTTATACCACCTCAAGAAGGCTTCCTATCAGAAAGGTAGGAAGGTATTTCAAATGTACAACTGCAGTACTTAAATCTAAGTAAAGTAATTTCCCTGACATTTACTGTGTTACGCATGTAACAGGTTTTATACTTCCTGTGAGTATAATCCAATCAATCTTATTTTCATACTGTATATCCGTGTGTAATTTGATAAATTGTGTTGTGCTCGCATGCTCGCCATCTCAGAGAAGACTCTGACTGCAACATGCGTCTTTGTAAAGAGAGAAACAGACAGAAAAAGTCTCTAACTCTGCCTGTCAGCTCGCTCTGCTCCGTTAAAACTGAATTTACCATACAGAATTGAATACGAGTGCACTCCAGATTTAGCTGCAGCCAGCTGACCGTGTGCTTCTCCCTATACCGCAGTTCTGTGTCCATGCATGCAGCAAACTGAAAGCACTGTCTGTCGGTGCTTCTACGTGAAAAGAGAAGGAAGACATTGCTGGTAGTATTGTCTTCAGAGTTGTTAAACACCTCAGCGCACTGAAGGAAGCCATCTGACTGTGTGAGGGGCAAGATCGTTGATGTCTGCAGGCAGAGTAGGAGCTCTCCTGTCTGACTGGTCCACCAATAGCAGAGAAGATGACCCCTTGAGACACAGCCCCTCCTCATTTGCATAATGAGGCAGAAATGCATACAAAAATTTAAAAAAGACAGGCAGAAATAAATACCATGGGTGAAAATAAATAAGGTAAATAAATACAAAGGAAGAATAAAACAGACAAAAATATTAAAACACACACATAAATAAATACATTAAAAAATTAGTAATAAATAAAGTTGAATAAACAAATAAGGTAATTATAACAAAGGTGAATAAGTAAAGGCACTAATTAAAATATATACATTTATGTCTCCTTGTATAATTTAATTACTACCTACATTTATTTATTTACTTAATTTTTTTGTGTATTTAATTGGATGCTTATTTATTTATTGAGCATTTATTTATTTCTGTATTTATTTCTGACTGTGTCAGGATCGGTCCTCCATAGCGGGGTGGGAGAGTTATCAAGCACGTAAAGTTTGGTTCAGATGTAGCATGTACACTGAAGTTACAACAACTTCCTGTGTCATGGCGAAGACTTGATCTCTGACGCCACGCCACGGACACCCCATTGACGAAAACTTGCAAATAGCACAACTTTTCATCTTCAATGCCTTTAGAAGGCACAGCAAAATTTGAGGTCGGTCGGACTAAATCCCTAGGAGGAGTTCGTTAAAGTACGAAGTGTGTAAATCATCCAAAATTTGACGTAAAATTCAAAATGGCCGACTTCCTGTTGATTTTAGGGCATCGCTCCAAGAGGCTTTTTTGTGCGTCTGGACAAGATACACGTACCACAGAAAATTCGTGCACGTAGGTAAAACGTGCGGCGGGGGCTGCTTCGTTAAAAGTCACTTCCTGTTGCCAGCAGGTGGCGCTATGACTGTGTGAATGTCAGCATGTACATGTGTTCAGGGCGGGACTCTCATCCTACATGTACAGTTTGGTCCAGATGTGAGCATGTACACTGAAGTTACGACAACTTCCGTGTCATGGCGAAGAGTTGATCTTTGACGCCACGCCACGGACACGCCCATTGACGAAAACTTGCAAATAGCACAACTTTTCATCTTCAATGCCTTTAGAAGGCACAGCACAAATTTGAGGTCGGTCGGACTAAATCCCTAGGAGGAGTTCGTTAAAGTACGAAGTGTGTAAATCATCCAAAATTTGACGTAAAATTCAAAATGGCCGACTTCCTGTTGATTTTAGGCTATGGCTCCAAGAGGCTTTTTTGTGCGTCTGGACAAGATACACGTACCACAGAAAATTCGTGCACGTAGGTGAAACGTGCGGCGGGGGCTGCTTCGTTAAAGGTCACTTTCTGTTGCCAGCAGGTGGCGCTATGACTGTGGGTGAATGTCGGCATGTACATGTGTTCAGGGCGGGACTCTCATCCTACATGTACAGTTTGGTCCAGATGTGAGCATGTACACTGAAGTTACAACAACTTCCTGTTTCATTGCGAATCATCGACGCCACGGACACGCCCATTGACGAAAACGCGCAAATAGCACAACTTTTCATCGTCAATGCCTTTAGAAGGCACAGCAGAAATTTGACGTCGATCCGACTAAATCCCTAGGAGGAGTTCGTTAAAGTACGAAGTATGTAAATCATCCAAAAATGGTCATAAAATTCAAAATGGCCGACTTCCTGTTGACTTTAGGCTATGGGTTCTTGAGGCTTTTTTGTGCGTCTTGATACGATACATGTCCCCAGAAAATTTCGTACATGTAGGTTGAACGTGAACGAGGGGCTAATCATTTCCAATTTTCTAGGTGGCGCTAGCGAGTCATTTTGCCACGCCCATGTGCGAAACTTGTAGAATACGAAATTTTTCACCGGTTCTGACATGTTTGCAAATTTTGGTGAGTTTTCGAGTATGTTTAGGCCATGTCATTTGGGCCTACTTTGCAGAAAAAAAAAAAAAAAAAAAAAAAAAATAAATAAATAAATAATATAATCCGAGCAATTTCAATAGGGACCTCGCACGGTCGTGCTCGGGCCCTAATAATCCGAGCAAATTCAATAGGGACCTCGCACGGTCGTGCTCGGGCCCTAATAAAAAAAAAATAATCCGAGCAAATTCAATAGGGACCTCACACGGTCGTGCTCGGGCCCTAATTATAATCCGAGCAAATTCAATAGGGACCTCACACGGTCGTGCTCGGGCCCTAATAATAATTAAAGCTGCAAGCAGCGTTGGGCGGGCCCTCGCACTTGTAAGCGCGTCCGTCTGTGAGCCGGCCGAGTTGCATATTCTCGAGCTCTGCCGGTGCGGCTGTGAATTGGTTACGCGGTTATGACGCCGCATGAAGGTTTTATATGGCATGTAGGTGAAACGTGCGGCGGGGGCTGCTTCGTTAAAGGTCACTTTCTGTTGCCAGCAGGTGGCGCTATGACTGTGGGTGAATGTCGGCATGTACATGTGTTCAAGGTGGGACTGTCATCCTACATGTACACTTTGGTCCAGATGTGAGCATGTACACTGAAGTTACAACAACTTCCTGTGTCATGGCGAAGACTTGATCCCTGACGCCACGCCACGGACACACCCATTGACGAAAATTCGCAAATAGCACAACTTTTCATCTTCAAAGCCTTTAGAAGGCACAGCACAAATTTGAAGTCGGTCGGACTAAATCCCTAGGAGGAGTTCGTTAAAGTACGAAGTGTGTAAATCATCCAAATTTTGACGTAAAATTCAAAATGGTCGACTTCCTGTTGATTTTAGGGCATCGCTCCAAGAGGCTTTTTTGTGCGTCTGGACAAGATACACGTACCACAGAAAATTTGTGCACGTAGGTGAAACGTGCGGCGGGGGCTGCTTCGTTAAAGTCACTTCTGTTGCCAGCAGGTGGCGCTATGACTGTGGGTGAATGTCGGCATGTACATGTGTTCAGGGCGGGACTCTCATCCTACATGTACAGTTTGGTCCAGATGTGAGCATGTACACTGAAGTTACAACAACTTCCGTGTCATGGCGAATCATCGACGCCACGGACACGCCCATTGACGAAAACGCAAATAGCACAACTTTTCATCGTCAATGCCTTTAGAAGGCACAGCAGAAATTTGACGTCGATCCGACTAAATCCCTAGGAGGAGTTCGTTAAAGTACGAAGTGTGTAAATCATCCAAAAATGGCCGTAAAATTCAAAATGGCCGACTTCCTGTTGACTTTAGGCTATGGGTTCTTGAGGCTTTTTTGTGCGTCTTGATATGATACATGTCCCCAGAAAATTTCGTACATGTAGGTTGAACGTGAACGAGGGGCTAATCATTTCCAATTTTCTAGGTGGCGCTAGCGAGTCATTTTGCCACGCCCATGTGCGAAACTTGTAGAATACGAAATTTTTCACCGGTTCTGACATGTTTGCAAATTTTGGTGAGTTTTCGAGTGTGTTTAGGCCATGTCATTTGGGCCTACTTTGCAGAAAAAAAAAAAAAAAAAA
>NW_024042192.1:0-11186 GCF_014851395.1 Micropterus salmoides | reverse complement strand
TGCACGCTCACAATCACCCTCTGGTCTCTAACAGGTCCCTCGTTTCATTATTTTCGAGATGCAACAGTTGTTGGATATGTTATATTCCTGAGTGTGAACTCTGGGATAGTACAATAAGAGCCCACTTATAGTACAACAGTCCACGTTTATTATAATCACAGTTCAATATACACAACAAAAACATCAGAGATATTTAAAAACAGTGCACGTTTATTAGAATCACAGGTCAATATACACAACACAACATCAACGATCTTTACAGTGCACGTTTATTAGAATCACAGGTTATACACAACACAACATCAACGATCTTTACAACATACCAATATGCTAGAAAGTACATAGTACAACAAGACATGATACAAGGAAATATTCCATATCAGCGTGCAGCACAAGTATGCGATACAAGTAGATAGTCCACCAGACATTTCCGTTTCATTATAATCAGCTGTCCGTACAGCCCGTGCCACTTGTCCAATGCGAGAGATTACTGAAGTGTACACCGGTTCATATCACGTTGGAGACAGGTCCGCTTACCCTCGCAGCTATACGTCCCTTTATACAGCCTCTAGGTAGGTGCTACCGGACGCGCATACAGTACCACATACCCAGAGACCGTACAACGAGATGAATGTGTAGGCCATCGTACACACGTTTCACAAGTCATCAGTTATTTGCACAACATCAATAACAGGTCTTTAATACAATGCGTAAACAATACTATCTGTGCACCATAACAGAGATTTCAATACATAGCAATACATCTTCATCCACAATCCACCTTCGTCCACAGTAAGGTGATAACAGTCCCCTTATGAAACACCTTACACATCCTCCTCCCAGTGACCCTGATGATAAGCGTACCAATCGGTTAGCCTCCACATATCACGCTTCTCGAATGGAAGCGACTCTCTCCTGAGTAGCACGTCTGGAGTCCAAAGTAACAACTGATTATAGTCATCGGTGTCACCACTGGCGTGTTCAGCTCTACTTTGTTCGAGTGTACTATGTATACCCAGTAAATTAGTCCCATACAGTATAGTCAACGTCATAGACCCGGTAATTTCACCCATGTTTTCCGATGGACTCTCCACTAGCACCTTCACGCACGGGGATCGTTCGTGTACGATAACAAAGTTATCCGCGTAATCGCTTAAAGTCTGATACAATGTTGAAACATATTTCAAAACCTTATACGGTAGGACATATTCCGGCCTGTACATGTGCTTTGGAGGAAAATGAGTTGCATCCAACTCAAGAAAGTCAGGCTCATTGACAGCTATACTTTGTGTCATGAAACGTAGCACATCGTTGCGTTGGTAGGACACACACCTTAAGAAACGCAACATGTCATAGAAAGTCTGGTAGTCCCGAGCGGGATAGAGGTCGCCTCGAGGGTTTTCAGGAGGAACACAAACGTAACGAAGCGTACATTCCGGGACCACGAACGATTCGAACTCTCTGGGTCCGCGTATGACACTAGCCACTCGGTTTTGTGAACACAACTCACACGTGAACTTAAAGTCTTGTGTGTTAGAGTCTTTGAGAGCCTGTAAAGTGTCTTTGATTTTCTGCGAAACCCAGATTCCATCTGACATCATGAATCCCAACACGTTAAGCAGAGCCATCCGATTTTCATCCTCGTAAACAGGTACGGTGCGAGCGAAAGGCACGGAGTCCGTACCCGCCACCTTGTAGGACCCGCAGTCCACACGCCACTCGGGAGCGATTTTCCACGGGTCGTTCGTGAGGACCCTAGTCTTGCTCTCGTTGAGCACTGTGTACTTAACGGGTATCCTTTCCGAGGTACCGCGTTTGTACGCTGATAGGTTCAGTTTTTCGATGAGGAAGAGCGGACTGTAGCCCGTGAAGGGCAACAGCTCGCTCAAGTCCACAGTAAACAGAGTCGGCTGGTGAGGTTGACTCGTTTTGGTGAAGGTGTGCGAAATCAGACACTCTTTCCGTGCAAAAGCCATGTTGACCGTTGTAAGTTACAGCCTGTGTAGGATGCGTGCGTACTCGTGGTAAGGTCCGAAACGTATATATACAATTTTCAAGCAAATGAGCATCCCATCACGAACCGTTGTATCTAAGGTAGCCAATGAGTTTCGCTCACACACCGCCCCAGTGTCCTCACACGGTCTTCTCCGTAAACGTATCGCATAAGCATGTCTCCGGTCACATTATTGGTAAACAGCTCTCTGTAAAAGTTCTTACAGCCCGTACAGTGGTAGGTTATGTGCTTAGTGGGGACACGAGCCCTCTTCCCGAGTGCCACCGGGGCTGCTTGTGACCATTTCTTTTCTACGAATGACACAAGCCACTTTTCCATCAAGCTGGAATCCGCGCAAGAGTATGGCATTATGTACAACACTGAATCCGGATAGGTGATATTAGTTGACCCGAACACCTCGGGCCTGTGCAACTGTAACATCAGTATAGCTTGGTACAGCAGTCCGGCCATGTCCAACAATGTCCTTTCGTGCGACTCACTTTTGGATACACACAGCCTGGACGATGACAGTCCCGCGGTTTGCAATAGTACGGTTGGGACAGATAGGGATATGATATCGGATGTTGATGAAGGTTCCACGGTGAGAAGACCTTCGGACATCGCTCGAATCAGCCCTTGTCCGAGTGAAACACTTAGGTTATCGAAGACCTTAGAAGGGTCTAGAGACATGTCCTCAACGATCACCCTTCGACAAGTCTCTAATCTCTCCCCCGGTATACGAGTCACAGTCTCCCTGTTCAATCTCATGGACTCGAGCTCGCGTATCCCGCATGCGGGTAACATGTGTTCAGGGCAATTGTTCATCAGAGAGTTGAACGCTATTGTAGCTCGCTTCAACCGGTCTTTGACAGAGGTGAACGTTTTGATCAAACGATCCTTGCATTCATCCAAGCAACTGGGACTTAGGGCTGAACTGTACATGCGGCCGGGTAAACAGTAGTCTATGATACAGTGAGCCACTAGCTTACCGGAGCGATTCACCAGGAGTCGGTCTGCTTCGTGAGCTATCAACACTTTAGAGTTGGCGAAACACGTGTTAAGCGGCTGGTACGGATGCGGAATGAGATCGAGCGTCTCGCCCGTTGTCGCGCGCTCCGGAGTCGGACACTCACGGTTTACGCTCTCAGTGTCACTTTCTCGATTATCGCAGTCCTCTGAGACTTGAGCGGACGCGGCTCGATTTCTCTCACAGTGAAGCGAGCCTCCGAACATAGCCGTGGTACAGCCTGTGTTAGCCTGTAGATTCAGAGGGTATCTGTAGAACGCAGCTTCACATGGGTTACACTTGTAGAACTCGTTACACTCAACGGGTTTCACCGAGAGACATGTAATCTTCTGCAACCACGTTTTTACGATTTCCACGTAGGTAGTCCTCACGCTAGATTTACTGACTTTCAAACGCGCCAACGTTTGCGGGCTAAAGTGCTTGTTTTTGGATGACTTGATGAGACTGCTCCAAGGAAAGAATCCCGCTCCCATCTTAGACGCTATGAGTTCGGCCGCACGGCACGTGAGCAAATCTCTCAGGATCGCGTTTGAGCGCGAGAACATGTGGTTCATGCAATACTTTGTGTCCTTGTACAACATCGTAACGGTTATACGCATGGCTAGACCAGACTGGTCTTGACACCGGGTCAATCTCACAGAGACAGCAGAAAACCCAGCGTCTAAGCTCAATGTTGTAACCTCTTCTACTGTGTAACAAGTCAGAAAAGAAGCGGCTTCGTTTAGATCCAGCCACCTTCCCAAATCGTCCACGGTAGGTTCTCGCACAAAATACAGTATCACATCTCCTTTCCTGAGCTGATGCCACGGACATGTGGAAAAGCACTCGACTCGGTCACTTTCCAGTTTCACACAGTCTCCTCTTATCACACATGCTATGAAGGTATCCGTTACGGCCGAATCACAAGGAGATCGCATACTCTTGAAAGCTGACAATCCCCTCACTTTCACTGAAACGTAATTAAGCTCGTTCGTATCAGATACCTTATGTGTGAGAGCCACGTACGTTTTCTTAGCTACATGACAGTACACGGAGCAGCTGTTTTCGTATTCAAGCTTGACTCTCCTACCCTTCACGAAAGGACTGGTCACGTCTGCGCATTTCTGAGACCCAGGACCTCTGGCCACATACACGGGGTAACCTTCTTCCGTACGCGCATCCTCAGGGTCTTTGACTATCTTTTGATGTGTATTACCTCTGCCTATCACGTACATTCTCTGGAGAGTATCTTCCACCAACGCTATGTGCACGTACTTGAGAAAGTCATCCACCTGAGATCCCGATCGCTCAAACTTTGTTTTCAGAGCAGCTCGGGCTTCGCGTGCAAAATGTTCAAGCGAGCCATCGTCCCCATCATACGCGGATGCATCTTTGTGAACACGTATATCTGACACCGGTGGCTCGGGAACGTCCTTGGGTCCGTATCCAACAGAGACCATTACACTGTCGGTATCTCCGTACACCACCGGGCAGCTGTGTTGATAGAAAGTAGACACGCAGCTGTTTACCACTGCTATCTGCTGTCTCCCGTGTCCAGAAATCAGAGGACCGCAAGGATAGGGAGCGGTTCCGTAGAACGAGTTGGCCAGCACTTTACATTCTCCTTCTTGCAGCTTGTAGTAGACCCTGTCGGCCTCACGGTTTTCTGGCTTCTTGAGTTTATCTTTGAAATCCGCTCGCTGGTTAAGGTAGTACTCCACCGATGATGAAAGAATAGCGGGTGCACGCACGAAAGCTTCACGCTCATGATCGTACTTCAGAACCAGCGTAGCGTACTCAAACCCCTCGGCTTCCCAATTGTAGCACACCCATCCGGACAGATCGTGATGGAACTCAGAAGGCGGCCAGGGTATCGTCGTCTCCGGAGAAATATTTAATGCGCACATGATAGAAGGGTACATGCTCGAGAAATCAAACGATAGTTCCAGTCCCATCCCAGGTCCCGAGTAATGGAGCCCCGTTAGAGGGTCACACACAGCGCCCCCCTTCCAGTCATTCCCACATCCTCCGTTCGTGTCCGTTTTCGGATCCCATCTCAAACGGCTTGGTAGACTCTTACCAACAGGGCCGGCTCTTACCCTGAAATTGTCCAGGGTATACTTGAGCTGAGGGATCTGCACGGAGTGAATACTTTGTACAAACCCACCAAAGGTGTCCCCTCGCCCGTGCACTACAACGTCTATGTTCAGAGTTGTTCTGCATCGATGAAACAGAGCCGAAACGGGCTGCAGCACCTTCGCGAGCCGAGCGCATAGCTGCGAATCTACCAAGTTGTACAGAAGCACCGCGAAAAGACTTTTACCTCCCATTGAGATCATCTTATCCATCTGAGCGTAACCCACGTCTGCAAGTTTGTACATTTTTCTAGTGTCCTTAGGAGGCATCTTGTGTAGTTTCCTTGTCTCCGCGATAACGAATCTCGCGACATCGTTGAGTTTCATGCTGGTGCATGCAAACTTTACATCTCGGGTCCCCGCCATTCTGTATAGGTCTATAATGTTCATGCCACAGCTGTTCATTTTGAAGTGACCCAACTTCGCTTTGTCTTTGTTGAACTTCTCTATATGCGCGGATGCCATCATGAGCTTGAACTCGGTAATCGAACCGTTCAACAATAGAGAACCGAGATTCTTCAGCATATCCCTGTACATTTCCAGATAACGCACATTTTCAAATTGAAAATAATGCACACCTTCACTGTCGAGAGCGCTGGTTACGAATAAGCTGCGCCAGGACCGTAGTAGCCAGACACATCGTTTTCGAGTCTCAGAATCTGACACTGACCAATGTAGGCTACCATAGAAGTGTACGCGCTGCTCAATAACTCGGATGTCGAATTCCGCGTTATACACGTACAGACACTCTATCCCGTATTCGTGTAGCAACACCAGAGTCTTTTCGAGAAGAGTCAGTTCGTTCGCGCAAGGGTAAAACCTGATCCTAGATACGTCTGTCACTCCTGCACACTTAGCTAAGTCCTCGTCTGCCTCTGGATATGGGTTTCCATTGCGCACTTTTCCCTTGTTGTAGAGAACGATCAGTTTCTTTCTATGGGGCGTTGATAGCGTCTTGCTTATGTGGCTATTGAGAATTACGAGAGAAATGCACGTTATCTCGTGTTGCTGACCCGGCATGTCAGGAGCGAGAGTGGGCACGGTGACGCGTTTCAAGTGTTTCGGCATCTGTTCCCTTGCGATACTTAGCGCGTGAACCAACTTAGTCCTGTACTCTGCGAATTCGGACATTGTACTTTCCGTGCAATACGGGAACTTGTACGAGAACAAATCGGTTCTCAAGGACCTGTTTCTGTACGTTTCATCGAACACGGTCTCTATGTCCAAGCACGCTGCTCTGTAAAAGTGATGAGAATGTGTACCGTCAAAGACCTTCGCCTCACGTTCGGATATACAGTGATCGTACACAAGTTCAGAAACTGAGAGCGTTTGGTTCATCTTCTGTGCATGTATGAAATACACGCGACCGAACATAACTCCGGAACACAGCGCGGGCGTATTTCCATCGCGTGCCATGTAGTAGCCCTTATCCGGACAGAAATCTCCGAAAGTCAATGCTCCCTTTACAGTCTCCATGTATTGTTTTGCTAACGATATACTCCGCAAAGGAAACACCTTAGCGGTCACCTCTCGTTTTATGTCATCGTGGAGGACACGCAGGCTCACGGGTTCAGATACGATATGTTTAAGCCAGTTGTTCTGTACCAGTTCCCAAGTCTCTTCTTCGTTATCCTGATCACGAATCAAGTCTAGATCATAGCCTACAACCGGGGCTATACCGACAACTTTAAAATGAACACAACGGTACATTTTACTCACATCTCGAGTTCTCACTATCAATCCTCGGCATAACAGAGCCTCTTCTTGACCGTGAAACAGTACAGACTTAATCAAGACCCCGATCATTTTTTCTTCACTATCCGGATCTAAAGGCTTCATACTCGGGTAGATGTCAGGAAACAGGTCTGTGAATTTTAGCGGTTGTTCCATGGCTGATATTAATTGTCCCGCATAGGCATTTGGTTTGACAACGTGAAAGACAGTAATTCGCGTGAACACACGCGCGCTGTCTAAACACTAACACATGAATTGAGCACAGCTTCAGGGTTCCTTTTTATACCACGGTCAGGGCTCCGCTGGGTCTAGTACGATGATACCATCTTCCATGTAAGAGTGTGGAACGTACCATTCGCAGATCTCGAGGATTTCGTATTTGTCAGGGACTCGGAGCTCTGTTGTAGACACAATTCATTGCACAGTTCCGGGGCTTTCATACACGCTCAACAGAACAGCGTGTGTCACTTATCATTCATTGATTGATCCCGGGTTTTTCGACCAGAGTCAGGGGTTTGTAACAAACTGCTATTCAGGGATTAAGCTCTCTGTAGTAACTCCCGTTCACCGATCCCGGGTTTTTCGACCGGAGTCAGGGGTTTGCGTTCGGAGGAGTCAGGGGTTTCGGAGGGGTCAGGGGTTTGCGTTTCGGAGGAGTCAGGGGTTTAGGCTCTCTGTAGTAACTCCCGTTCACCGATCCCGGGTTTCTCGACCGGAGTCAGGGGTTTGCGTTCGGAGGAGTCAGGGGTTTGCGTTTCGGAGGAGTCAGGGGTTTGCGTTTCGGAGGAGTCAGGGGTTTAGGCTCTCTGTAGTAACTCCCGTTCACCGATCCCGGGTTTCTCGACCGGAGTCAGGGGTTTGCGTTCGGAGGAGTCAGGGGTTTGCGTTCGGAGGAGTCAGGGGTTTGCGTTTCGGAGGAGTCAGGGGTTTAGGCTCTCTGTAGTAACTCCCGTTCACCGATCCCGGGTTTTCGACCGGAGTCAGGGGTTTGTAACATACTGCTATTCAAGGGATTAAGCTCTCTGTAGTAAATACCGTTCACCGATCCCGGGTTTTCGATCGGAGTCAGGGGTTTGCAAACTGCCATTCACTGATGTGGAATGTTTTCTAGTATTGTCAGCAGAAACCACTCTGTATACTCGTCATTCACTGAGCTTGAGTTCCACGCTGGTCGGAGCTAAGTGTAAGCGGTTTCAGCTAGGATCCTCTCACCGTGTCATTCAGCCTTACTACACCATCTACCGGTACGATTCACATGAACAGATGACCCTCATCGAGATTGATACGGAGAACGTGTGTAGATAGAAGACTACACAAGAACAATGGTAAGGGGTTCCGGGAATGTTGACATGGGGAAGGCCGAATGTTTGGTATTACCACACAGAGATGGTGATACCGCCGCATTGGACACGGTGAAAATACCTTCTAACCGGGCAACATTGCTTCTAGCCCTTGACACGGATAAACTGTATGACACTACGTGTAACGAGTTGACATTCAACGCACTTTCCCCTAATGATCGAGCGACCTTTCAGTTACTTCTGTACCTCACGTACTGCTGTAAAGGAGAATTGCTGCAAGTGACTCTGGAAAATCCGGATTTTAGGAGCATGTCTCCTGCTATCAGAGAGGACTTCTCGCATGGGCGCTTATTCTGTTTCGTTCTAGACATGGAGACCGAAGACTCCTGTGAACCTGTGCATTCATCCTCCGATCTAGGCACAGGCGGTGTTGGTGATGATACACACGGTGAGACATACGGGGACCATCTCCTTGATTTAATGGACACCGAACCCGAGATGGATGTGTTCAGGGGAGACGATATCGATGAACATGACAACGAGACCGGTGAGCTCAATGTGTCATCGGATGCGCTGAACGAAGCATTCAGTGCGTTCATGAGACTGCAACTTGTCCGAAAAAGAGCGTCTTCGTTAAACAACGCTATGATACTCATGAGAGATGGACAGGTGAGTTGAGCTCTATATTCGACTGGGTGGACATTCAAAGGGACACTCTGAATTCAAATAGATTGGACAAGAAAAAGGTAAAGGATCTACAAGGCTCCATGTACACCCCGAACTATCAGTCTGGGAAGCAAGGGACCGTGTTACCCCAGTGTATAAGCGATTTGAATCTTAAGGCGATCGAAAACTCTATAGGGAAAATCACGGATAGCGCTAGCGGAGGAGAGGGTAAGCCCTTGTTCATGTCGTTGATGTCTAAACTCTCTGGTAGTCGGTGGTTGGAACATAAAGTTATGCGAAGCTCATACAATGTCAACGTACCAGAAGACGTGAGATTCCTCGAGAGGCTTAAGCTGTTCGCGTCAGATCTTCAGAGGCCAACCGGTGAGCGTGTCGAGACTAGAGGTTTGTTGGTGTTCAAGTATTCTCTAGACAAACTCAGTAACACAGAAACACCCGACCTGTTTGTCAAATCCATGATACATCGTTACGTGCCCATAGCCAAGAGTCACATGAAAAGTGTGCTACGAGAGATTACGATGAACCGAAGAACGCGAAAGTTGGCGAACGTGTTACACAAAGGACAATGTCACTGTAAGCGCAGAGGCGATCGGATCCCCGCTCCGTGCGAAGGAGACTGTCAAACCGCATACGCGTGTTTCTACAATATTTCGGACCGACACCCGTTCCTTGTAACAAATGACGAGTACAAGTACCATTTTGCGCACCTATACCCACACTGGGTAAACTGGAGCGTTTGAGCAATGAAATGAAAATCAAATACAAAGGTCGCGGGCAGTTTGAGAGCATATCCGAAATGGTGTTCAACATTTTGATGAGAGATCGGTTCCGCGAAGGGTCGCTCTACAGGGGCCTAAGTAATGTGCTAGATAACAGAAAAAGCTCTTCCCTTTCATTAAGCGGAAAGCACCCTGAGATCCACGAACTGCTGTATCTGAGATCCGGAGACGAACACGCTCACTCGGAGAGCGGGGATTTAGCTCCTATAAAGATATACGATCATGCAATGGTAAGGTATCTGTTCACCGAGAGCCTGAACGTGGGCAGGCTGTTTCAGGCTTCCACTACGTTCAATTACATCATCGCGAACACCGCTCCTCGATACACCCTGGAGAGGATTATGTTGTTCAACATTACAGGTCCGGGCGAAGGCAAGACCTACGCGAACAACATTCTTCACTACCAATTTAGCTCGGTCCCAGGGTGCATAGAAAAACTGACATCCTTCACTCCGCAGGCTTTCAAGTACAAGCACAACAGGAACGCGTGTCTGGTGATGATCGACGATGCTCACATAACCCACCAGAAAAATATACGAGCCCAAGATAAAGAATCGAACGTGATTCCGAATACGTTCAAGAACCTTTTGGACACGAGTGTGCTAGAGAGCGACGTGGTCACCAGAGACATGGACACTGGAAAGATTGACACTATCAAGTATCAGTCGGTGCACAATTGCGGATTCGTATGGAACACTAACACCATGGGCTTCGTAAGCGAAGCCTGGGCGGACCGTTCACTGGTGTTGAACTCTGAGTTCCCGAAGCATGTAACGAAAACACGCGGTACGAAACAAATCGAAGACACTATACAGAAACACAGGATGAGTGACATAGCCGCATTGTGTCTATACAGACAGAACCTGATACAGTCCGCTACCATGATCGCAGAGTCCGAGATCATGCAATTCACCGACAGATTCGACCGAGCTCGAGACGCTTGCGTGTCAGCATTATACGCTAGCCACATAGTTTGCACGGGATCGGGCAGTCGAAGAGTGGCCTTTTGCATAAATCAACTCGTGTTCGCAGAAGCTATGAAATTAGCGTGTCATTTCGTATTCGACGTATGGATCCCACCGTGGACCGAGATACCAGACGACTCGGAAGACATACGATCGTACATGGCGCAGCTGGACAGGAATAGGCTGGATGCATTAAACAAGCTATCGTTCGGACAGCTCTGCGTGGAAACCAACGCGGTGTACAAGCTATGCGCCGCCGCGTGTCTCCCGGACATATGCCCTCGGGTACTCGACAATCAGGGTCAATTCGCGTGCAAAGTACTAGGGTACATTCTCTCGCAGCTCCATGTTCAGAGCCTAAAGACTAGTTTGCGAGATGGACATCTGTGCGTGTCCACCATAGATTCTATGTACTTTTCGGATCCAGATAAAAGACGCAACCGATGCGCATAAGATGCTCACGTTGTGCTCGACATGTGAGGTCCCCGCGCGAGAAACTTGCAACACGGTGAAAACGTACAAGCTGTGCACGTACAGACTCGCGCCCAACCAAAACACTTCAAAACACAGGCTCTGCTCACGCTAG
>NW_024042191.1:0-3041 GCF_014851395.1 Micropterus salmoides | reverse complement strand
GCCCTTACGACCAACAAGAGCTTGAACTTCCATTGTGCAGTTTGAAGGACAGCTTTCATCATCAAAAACGATTCCACCCAGCATGTGTTGGTTTCAAAACCTCCGTCTCCCCTCCCCTCGTCTCTCGCTTTCACACGAACCATCTGAAAACCTTCTGTTTTCTCTCTCCTGGATGAAAGTATGAGCCATCCCTGTCCCTCTCTATCTCTGTTTCTGCTCTCTTTTGGGTGTGAAAGTTTTGGTTTAGAAAATGTTCACTCTCACTTTCATGTGAAAGGTTTGGCCAACTCATAAGTATTCTCTGTTAATCTGTTACATGTTACAAACATTTCAGGAAAAAAACAGCACGTACCCAACCTAAACTTTTCAAAACAGGTCAGAATAATCTATTAGAGTCTCCTAAAGTAACGCTTAATCTTTTTTTCTGGAATTAAGATGTGACCTTCCCTCTCTTTATTAGTTTCAGGGGAAAGTGAAAGAGATAAGCAGCTGAAGTTTTGGTCGGTTTGTCTGCAACCTGTTCACAACATTCTCAGTGCCACATGCACAGTTTTGACGGTTATGTGACAGTTCTGGCCTATTTGCATTGCAATTAGTTTACTTTCCTTGGAAGTGTGTACCTTCACAAACAGCTGCTCAAACCAGCAAAACGAATTGAAAAGACATAATCAGTGAGTGAAACCATTATGTTAAAATATTGTTTTCTCTTTATTTGAGATCCATTGAGTTATACATTATTGAGGAATTATTATTATTACTGAAGTGGTAAAATTATAGATACTTCTGACATTAACAGGCAGGAGCAGCCTGAGAAACTCCATCATATTACCCAGGAGCAGAGAAAAGCTCTCCCAGAGCAGTAAATGCACATTTTCAGTACAGAATAACAAATATATTTAAATATATGCTAAAGCCAACTTGAAGCATTCATACCGGCTGACATTATAATACATCTGTACATGGCTTGTTGATACGACAATGGTCATTTTTAACAGGTGTTTAGACATTGTAGGTCAAAAGAACAGATACTTCCACCATTTGATATTATAATTTAAGGAGAATTAAAAAGTTGATTGACTGAAAATTAACATGCAAAAAAAGCATTTATTGTTACATTTAATCAAGCATAAACTGAAATACATTATGAACTAGCTTTTTTCCCCATTTTAAATCATTTTAATTAAATATATTTCACTTTACTTTCTTGTTTTTAGACATTTGAGAACGTCATGTTGGGCTTTCAGAATGAGGGCATTTACAAGACTAAATTGACTGATTGAAAAAGCAATATGATAATGAAAATAATCATTAGTTGCAACCCTATTAATAACATAATTCAACAATTTTACATTACGTTTATTGGTGCTTGCTTATAATTAATAAAGGCATGACAATGATAGATCAAAACAAGGTGACATATTCATACATTACGGACCAGAGGACAGCTACTGGACATCACTGCTGGCCAAAGTGTTTTATTGTTGATCAACTTGACCTGCAGTGATTCGAAGAATCACACCATGTGTTGGGTTTTGCTTTTCAAAGACGAGTACAAACCCTAAACTTGGGAATCCATCCCACAACCTCCCCTCACTCCCAGCGCCTACTCCCACATCACAAGCTTCTAATGAATCAGCCCCACCGCCCCAGCTTCACCTACACAAACCACAAATCACAAACCGATAAGAAATAACCTGACTGGACAGATGGCTGGAGAGGAAGGGGAAGCTGGTGGGTGTTTGGGTGGGAGAAGTTTTGGAAGAGGAGGCTTCAAAGACTTGTTTCAGACTAAAGAGAAATGTGTGTGTATGTGTGTGTGGTGTGTGCGTGTGGTATGAGAATCTATTTGGATGTATTCTTTGTGTCTGTGAAAGCACCGCACCTATAAATGAATTAATATTTG
Organism: Micropterus salmoides; assembly: GCF_014851395.1. Classification (NCBI taxonomy): domain Eukaryota; kingdom Metazoa; phylum Chordata; class Actinopteri; order Centrarchiformes; family Centrarchidae; genus Micropterus; species Micropterus salmoides. The sequence continues at coordinate 1,138 of NW_024042191.1, read as the reverse complement.
CTAACTATTGCAGTGTGTGTGTGTGTGTGTGTGCAAGCATGTGTGAATTTGCGTGTAGGTGTGTGCGCTGCAGGAAGACAACATGTGTGCATCTGAGTGAATGTGTGTCACTTCCCCAACAGCTGCTTGTGGTCTTTCTCCTTTGAAACGTGCGCGTGAGCATGCATGTGTCTGCCCCCTCACCTTTTAGCATGCTCATTCACAGCTGCTAATAGAAATGTGTTGTTTTGCATTTGGCTCACCGTTCTGCAGGCCCATCCACAGCTGTTTGTGGTCTTTCTTCTGCATGTCATTGACGACTTGGCTCTTGTGCTTGAGGGCGTCGGCCTCCTTGATGCTGGACATGAAGTGAGCCTCGATCACAGAGTTAGAATGGCAGTGAGCAGGTCACGATCTGGAAAATTCTGACACAAGCCCAAAAAATCGATCTAAAGCTGAATTATTCTTTTTTTTGGCCACTAGGGGCTGAAGAACTCAACAAGCTGGTGAACATGTTTCCAAACAAATTGTCTGTTTACACAACTGTAGCCGACACAGAGCAAGATTATCGTTTATGTAGAGTTGTATTTGTGTCCATTTGTGTCCAATAAAATATCTGGTTCTTTAGCGGCTAGACACCTGCAAGGCAGCTAGTGTACAGTGGGTTTATCAGAGCTATCAGAGTTTGCCTGAGAGCAGCAGCACTGAGACCAAACCAACACAGTAAATATGCCGTGATAATATAACTATGAACAGCTAAAAGAGAAAAAGTAAAGTTTTAGAGTTGGTGATAATTCTTTGTGGGTTTTTTCCCACCCTAGATCCTAGTTTGATGTGTTGTTTAGTTACAAATATTCACATCTTAGAGCTTTACAACATTTCTTTTGCAAAATGTAGGACACAGTTGAACACAAAATATACATAATTACAGATAGACTTTAAAGTGAGGTACAGTAGTGTCCATACTGTACATGCACACAGACTCTGATCGACTCTTACCTAAAGTGCACAGTGATGCTCCAGGGTAAAACAGTGTTGGAGGCATGGAGGTCAAACAGAACTCCAATTGGATAGTGCCTACAGGAAGAGCACACAGGAAATAATGTTATTGGTGAAAACCTTCTCGGACTGCTAGAGTATAGTTCCCAAGCTAAGGGTT
>NW_024042190.1:0-12484 GCF_014851395.1 Micropterus salmoides | reverse complement strand
GGCGTGGTTCTGGCCCAGTACATCGTCGCCAAGAAGAAGCGAGCGGGCAAGAAAACCAGGATCATAGAGATGGTGAGTAAAAGCAGACACCGCAGCTGCGTCAAGACGGCATGAGGCGGGCAGATATGATAAGAAACAGGAAGCGGGGCAGTGCACCTTCTAAATAAAAGCGCGCAGCTAAAGATTAGGATCCCTTTTTTTTTAACGTCAGGCTTGTTATAAATTAGGGGCGATGTATTATTGGATATTCGGTAAACTGTGGAAAAGGGAAACCATGTTACCTGTAGCCATTTTGTTCATCATTATGTGTGAAGAGGAATCTTTATATTGAATTATGTCTCATATTTAGGAATAACCAGTTGTTTAAAATGTGATAGAGTAAGTAAGGTATTAAATACATTGCTGTTACTTCTGTTATATGTATTTTAGCGTATGCAACATTCAGAGGACTTTGCCACACGTGCGCCTCTACTCGAAAATCATGTCCGGAAATGCGTTCCTGTTATCTTGACAGTAGGGGCTCTGCACGGTGCTCTGCGCAGGCGCGGATGCTCACACAGCAACTGTCTTTAGAGGTCACCAGCTAGCTTTTCTCTAACAGAAAGAGCTGCAGCTTTTCAGTTTGATACCAGAGGGCTTTGACAGCTGACCCCCTGTGTCAGGGATTCTCTGTGCAGCTCTTTTCACTGTCCTGGAAACAGCCTTGTGCTGCTGCTGCTGCTGTCTGCCTGTTGTTAAACAGGCAGCAAGAAGGTTATGCAAGCTGCAGCAGCACATACAATACACTCAGTCCAGCACCTTAACTTGTCCGACAGGAATCCGGCTTCCACACAAACTGCAAACAAATAAGGAAAATAGTGTATGACCCTTGCAATTTTTGTACCACAAAAACCTTTTCGAGAACTTTTCTGAAGTATCACGTTGATCAAACCTGAAAAATGCCCAGCTGTAAGAAACAACTTTGAATCCAGTGTGCACACACAACAGATAAGCATTTGCATTTTCCTGAAGAATATTGCAAACATAATTATAATTGTAGTTTAAAAAGAATTTATAATGACTTTACAAAGGCAATATTTCATTACCCTCTATTCAACACGAACCCCATCCCTCAAATACACATGTGTAGTTCAACCAAACAAACATTACATATACCTTTATTTTCTCTTATTTGGTTATGTGTTGCGTGAACTTGATTTAACAGGGCTTATAGAAGATATTTAGACTTTGAATGTTGCTTCTGTTTGAAGGCGTTGCTGTAGACTGTATAATCTGTATGATTCATGTCTGAGTTATTTGACTCCACCTGTACAGCTATTTGTTTGCACTGTCTATGTACACACACACACACACACACACACACACACACACACACACACACACACACACACACACACAATGACACTCAAACACACACAAGCATCTACTGGTAAAGATATCCCCTCAAATTCAGCTGCCAATGTCACCATCATTTACAGTAGAAACCGTTTTCAGGGTTGCCACCACAGCAGTCAGATGATCTGGCTGCAGAAAAAACATTTATGGTTTTATTGCTTTTAATTTTCCTGGCAAGTTACTTCCTCTCATTATGTCATTGTAAGTGTTTATCTGTGTTGGTGTGTTGCAATAGTCTGAAGTGTGAAGCTGAGTTTTACAAGTTACAAGGTCAATGTATTTATCATTTTGCAACACACAAAACTATGTACACTTGATGGGTAGATATACAAGTCATTTGCCAGTTGGTGATGTTTCCAGTCAGGATGCTTTCTCTTGCTCCAGTGTTCCCCACACTTAGGCTTTACTTGGGCGGGCTGCCAAGGGAGATTAACAGCCGCCCAAGTAAATTTGGCGACCCATTTTAAAATCGTTCCTCTCACTCGGTCGCTCTCTCTCTCTCGCAAACACGGACAACAGACCAGTCTGTGAATTGAATGGTTGGTATCATAAAAACACGCTGCACAAATCTGTCCAATCTTGAATGATGAAATGATCAGGCCTTGCTCCCACGAGGTCTACTGACGTTTTGCAGCGCAGGTGTTGTGGCGAATTCTGCATGCCTGCCGTGAATTGCATACACCTCGCGGGAGGTAACGCTCTTTTATGCTGAGAAAAGAGGTGGATGCAAATTTCGGCAGATAGCCTACAACATCCGTTTTGCCGAGTTATGCATTCACTTATTAAGGTCCTTTTAGGACACTTTGCTGTTCACGTTTTTTGAACGTGGTTAACGCCACATGTTTTTGCTGAATGTCATGAAATGGTGGTCTTATAATATAGTTATATCTCATAACCTCCACTGATGAAGACAGGGGTTCGTGTCTTTTGCTCCTTTTAATGAAAATCAACTCAGCTACTTGGTTTTGCTGACACTGAGCGGAGAAGTGAGCATAAAAGGTGTTAAGTTCATCAGGTAATGTGGCCTCACACAGGATGGCTGCTCCTTCTGTTGTAGTCTGTGATGTTTTTGATCGTCTGCCACATATATTTGGTGTTGTTGCTGGTGAGGTCTCCAGTCTGTGCTGATGTCTCCGCTTTGACTCCTTGATGCCAGCTTTCAGTCTCGCTCTAGCGGTACAAACTGTAAACTGCAACATTTTGGTGTGGGAAATCTGGGTTCGGTTCCCACTGCGACATCTATCAATGTGTCCTTGAGCGAGACACTTAACCCCTAGTTGCTCCAGAGGGATGCGACCTCTGACATGTATAGCAATTGTAAGTCGCTTTGGATAAAAAACATCAGCTAAATGACACATTTTTATTTTCTCATTTTACAACCCTGTTGTAATATGATGATACATTTTTCCGTACATTGAATGCTTCCTTGTCATCTCACTGAAAACACTTAAAAAAGTCCTGTAGAGCTGCTGTAGCTTAAGCTGTCTTTTTATGGAAAACAAATGGTTTTACTGTTGGTTTGAACCTTTTAATCAGCTGGGTGTAAGTAGGCAGGAGAAGCAGGGGAATTATACAGAAAAGCTCTTCTGGTTATGCAAAATAAAATGTAATTCCTTTTGTTGCATTCCAGTCCATGATTAAAGGTTTGAAGTACTCTGACCTTTGACCGCTTTACATCTGGTTGTTTGCATCATTGTTGATTTCAAAACTGAAACTTTGAACTGCCAGTTTGTGAAATGACAGTTGTGATGTAAAGTAACCAATGAGAATGAGATGCCAAACACTCTTATCTCTGAATCTCAGAGATAAGACATGAAACCATGCACTTTGTAGTGCATTTGCCAGTGGATTTCTAATAGTGTTGGCCACAGTAACTGCGAGCGACTCAGTCAACCCATAAGCTGACACTGATATATTTACAGCGCAGTGAGCAGGAGAAGAGAGGGGAACTTGTTCCCGCTGATGTGATTTAGCTTCATTAACAGAGCTAAAAAGTCAAAGGGAGGCTGATTTTAGCAGTCAAGATTACGTTAATGAGCCTATTTAGACTTTGTAACTGAAGGAAATAGACTAAATTGTCACAGCACACAAAATGCATGAAAGTCAGTCGCCTTTTGTTTGTTCTGCTCATCTGCAAATCTGTCGCCTGGGAAAAGAATGACACTACATTATGAGTTTTGGGATGTAGTAGCCACCGCAACATCTGGATATAAACAGTTTGCTAGTTTCCTGTCCCAACCTTCAGCATGGAAACCAGTGACCATCTGCTTTTGATGATGCACGATTCTACAGAAGCATAAACATCCGCACTGAACCCCAAGGAGTCTAAAACCACACGACGGCAACTCCATTTGGTGTCCTGTTTTTGCACAGACATTCCTTCACTGAGCCAGTTTTGTGATGCCAGTAGTTCACTTAAACTCTGAAGAAAACTCTAAAAACCCATTTGTGTCATCAAAAAATACTTGGGCGTTACAGAAAAGCAAAGCACATTGTTTTTTTCATTCTTAAAAACCACTGCGGTTTTTGTTTATTGCACACCTGCTCATTACCAGCACGACTTTGTTACAGGTTACTGCTGGTTGTTACATGTCTGTTTGCTCACGCTTTCAGCAGCAGTGACTCTAAACAAAACAATAAAATTATCCAGTCCAGTACTAAGGAATCAAAGATATAGATATATATATATATACACACACACACACACACACACACACACACACACACACACACACACACACACACACACACACACACACAATTAATAAATGATAGCAAGAAAGTGAAATAATAAAAAAGTGGTTAGGATTTTGAAATTGCAGAAACTTAATATTGTGTCCCCATTATTGATAATGAATCTATTTGTATCCTAAAACCTAACCGCTTGAATTAAACTGTCTTCCTACCTCTAGAAAAGTATTTCCAAAACACGGCCTGTACACTGGAAGTAAAGCATTTCAACCTCCGCACATGTTTGTATTGTTGTGCTTTTACGAGCTTGTGCTTCTGCTCTTGATGGCTGGTTTTAAGAAAACAGCGGCTTGCTCAGAAACATTCACAACTCTGAAAATCCTTCAGGGAAGAGGGTGACATGTTGGTAATGATGTAGTTCAATTTTAGAAGTAAACCATGTGAACAACATTGCAGAGGAGCTCAAAAGGCTCTCATACAGTGGCACTTTTTTTCACACTTACATCGTTATGAAAAACGGCGAGGGAAGCAGGAATACAGCAGACACGAAAAACCTGGGGGGGCTTTTAAGGGGGTACTAAGGAGGTTGAATCAGTGACGATACAAATAGGCCAATGTGTCCACACTTGTGCTGTTTGCTGCATGACACAAGAACCTCAGTGGTGGGGCTCGTCTCTGCAAAGACACAGACATGGACTTTTTCTTTTAATCCACAATCAAGACACACAAACTGTATTCAAAATATTCAACTAAACAACAAAATTGCATGTTCAGTCAGGCAGAGTGAGGCCAATTTGGGCCCCTTTGTAATTGGAGAGAACCGTGGGCCTGGGGCAGCCACCCCCCTGTGACCCTTTAACTACAGCACAGCCTCTGTGAGTGCTACGCTGCCCTAACAGGCTGTGTAGAGGTGGCTGATGTTGAGTTATAGACCTACTGTATTTCACAGCAGACGTATTTGATCCAGCAGTTCCAGTAAGTGCCCCGGTAAGTCATGAAAGTGAGCCAGTACGCACGATGCCAGAACATTGTAAATAACCCCCACCCAGATGGAATGCACTTGTTTTTAATGTTATTAACTACTCCTGTGCGTTTCCTTACTTGTCATGCTGAAATGTCTGCTGTGAAAAAACTCATTTGCGGTGTAAGGTGAAGAAGAAACCTGCTGGAGTGTGTTTCACCCTATTGACCACTGGAGAGCAGAACAGAGCTACACTTGAACTGCAAGTCTGGGGTTTCTTTTGGAAAGCAAGATGGAGTTTATGTTTTTGCATTCCAGAAATCAGCACTCCTCGACATATTTGTGGAAAGGGGCAGAGACAATAAGACTAAAGCCACATGCATAGAAGGATTGCTATGTGCTTACTAATACTTGTAAGCCATAAACAGTTTTGTGGACGATGTTTTGTGAAACAAGGGATCTAAATAACTGAGTGTCCTGCAGATAACAAAGACGCTGACAGAAGTATGTGAAGTGATTCACAGATCAAAAGATCAAATGTCTATAGTCCATGTGCAGAGATCATGTAGCTCATACAATATACAGTAGTTGTCTATAATAATATCAGTAGGAATGTAGAATTAGTAAAGTAGAATGAGCTTTAGTTTTTTTGACTTACCAGGAACATTAGAGTTAGCAAAGTAGAGGCACTGACTTGACAAACCTTTCAGCAACCAGACAACATAGTCTCAAATGCCCAATGCACACTACACTACAGCTGCCCTGAGGCTGAAGTACACTGCAGCTGATGTTGACCTCTGACCTCTGTACAGTGGTTCAATTCACAGGTGTAGCTTTTACACAAGAGGACAGTTTTCTTGTTTTCACAAGAAGTTACAATGGCTGTGGTATTGTAGTTTGACAGAAAGACAATTCAGATGACTCTTTAGGGGGTTGATGCCTTGTCTTGATAAAATTAAAAAATGATGACAGTGACAACTCACAGAAGGAATGTGTTGTATTGTGTATTTTAGAAAATTGAGATTAAGGCCTTCAATATTATTGGCCACTATATCTTGATATCAATATTATGGGTCACAGTTCACCTGTGCAAATAAAATAAGTCAAATTTTACATCTCTTTTTGAGCATGATATCTTGAATGAGAGCATGCATTCCATTTCTGATAACATTTTGTTTCAGTCAATCAGTCTGATCAATCAAAAAAAAGTGTGGTCACTTTTTTGCTCAGTGAGCAGCAAGAAATGAGTCTTAGAAAGTGAAGTATTACAGGGAGTTGCAACAAAGATGAATGAAAGTTTTCTGTTTAAGAAGAATCTCAAGTCCACCTTAACTCAGGCGAGTCCTGCTCCTTACTGCGGTGACCAGTCTCCACGCTGCTTTATCAGTAACAGATGGCTGTCACCATGACAAGCAGCAGTTCCTAGTGTGGGTGGGGCAACAGAGAACTGATGGGGCCTCGATGCAAAAGCAGACACTATGTTGTACAAGAATAATATGCAGGGCTACTATGTTCACTGTCTGTTAGGGGGAAAAAGAGGATTGGATTAATGTCTGATTGCAGCTCGGACGTATTTACCTTATTGAGGGTTAGAATTTGAGTTTGACACACTATGTTCTGCTCGTCTATAGTCCCAATTTACAGACGAGCTGATGCTGTGATAACAGTAAACATATCCTGGGTTCCACCTAATGGACCAGCTGCTAGTGCCCTGTAATCAGTAGTTGTTTTTTGTGGTTGGAAAATCAGCTTAATGTTATAAAAACCATGTACAATCCCTTTTCTAACCTTAAAATCATTTTATCTGCTTAAGTAATGTCAGTGGACACTGGGGTGTCATTTTCTGACTTGTGTCACTGAGTATAATGATCAGCAGGATTGGTAGGAGTAATTTGTAAATAGAAAAAAAAAACAGTAGTAGTGAAAGTTATGGTAGTCTTAGAAAAGGTTGGAGTAGTAACAGGAGGACTATTACAGTAGTAAGTACAGATGTATAGAAGTAGTGAAAATAGTCAGTTGTGTTGATAGTAGCAGTAACATCAGCAGAATACATTTTAGTAAGCGTTTAGTTAAAAAACAAAGTCGTAAGAGGACGAGTAGTAGCAAAAGTTGCAATAGTATTGTCAGATATAGAAGTCAGAGATACTCAAGTCTTTGAGCAAGAGTCCAAGTCAAGTCTCAAGTCACCCGTGGTTATAATGAATGTTGTATCACCTGCTGTGCACTATCCAGGCTGCTTATAATACTGCACAGCTATAAGGAATTCTGTAACTGTGTAACCTGTTTTTCACAGAGCACAACCATGTAATGTGCAATGCAATTAAATGACAGCTTAAACTACTGTAAGTCGCCCCCAGACTCTCAGACCCAGTGTAACGTTATAACTTTACATGATCAACAATAAAGCTGTAACCTGTTTGCAGCCAACATTAATAATTAACGTGATGGCAGCCAGCGGGACGTAAAAGGATTACGTGAATCAACCACCACAAGTATGGCAAGTAAACTAATGCTCATTCATCTTTTCATAGTGAACAACCGTCGGACCTAACGTATTTTGCGTTCAGAGCTTCTTTGTTTGGGTCTTGTTGTATGATAAAGCCAAAGTTTATGATGAATGTTCCAGCAGCTGCTGGTGTTTGTTGTCCTCTCTCACGTGTGGCCACACTCAGCTGATACTACGTGTTAAGTAGGTAGCAAGCTCAATAGACGTTTCCTAAAAATAAACATTGTTCACGAGTCCCGCACCTCGAGTCTGAGTCAAGACTGAAGTCACTGTGCGTGCAACATCAGTCGGACTAGAGTCCGAGTCTCAAACTCGAGTCCCCATCCCTGATAGAAGTAGTAGTAGCGGATGCAGTGGTAGCAGAAGTCACAATACCATGAATAGTAGCAAAAGTTGCTGTAGCATTTGGACGTAGTAGTAATGTTAGCAGCAGACGTAATGGTATCAATGTAATTAGCAGCAGTTATAGTATAAAAGTATTACTAATTAAGTATTGTAGAAGGAAAATGAAATAGTGGGGCTAGCAGAAGTTGCATTAGAAGCGGGATGAGGAGAGTGATCAGAAGTACTGAGCATAGCAGTGATAAGTTTAAGTAGTATTAATAAAATGTTGTTGTAAGAGTTGTACTGGTAGTAGAAGGACTAGTAGTGGGAGCAGTAATATCAATAATAGCATTAAGAGACACAGTATTTGTAAGTAATTTGAAGAATTTATTGTAGCAAGGGTGTTGGTAGTAGAAGTTGCAGTACTATCAGGATGAGTACAGTTGGTGTCATTACAACATCAGTGCTGGGATCTGTCATCTCTCAGGTTGTGTCCACAGATGATGAACAGCTGTCGAAGGGTGGGGTGAAAACACTCAGCAGGGCTCTGAGTGATGACCTTTGACCCTGGCGGGCCAAGGCTGGGTCACAGCAGCACGACCCTATCAGTAACCTTCGCTCAGACTCGTGTAGATTTGAAAGTAATGCTGGGAGAATGTTGAACAGGCAATTTGACAGCTGTTGGAAAAGTCTTTAAGACTCATTTTCTGTGAGTGTGTTTTGCAGCAACATGCAAAGTGGAATTCAAACAAGAACTTTCAGAACATTGTTAGCGGCACTCAGCTTTGCTATCACATTTTGAACAGATCCACCTCTCCTACGAAACAAACTTTAATCCTCACTCCTTACCTGTGGTAAACCTTTTAATTCATGTGACTCACTAACATGCGGAGGTTAAAGGTGGAACGTAAACAGTGTGTGGCAGTGTTGAATCGGGTTGTCGGTTACTTTATATTTTTGGGAAAGAGCAGCAAGGAAGCATTGCAGCCGGGAACAAAACTGAAGCAGGCTATGAGGTTTTGGATGGAGACAGGACTGAATTTGACCTGACCTGAGTCTGGTGATGCACTGCATCGTTGAAAAACATCCAGCTTAGGATGAGATCTGGCTTTTTGGTTTTGTTTGCAGAAGGGACTTTGCAGGAGATAATACTACATGTAGGACCCTATGATTGAGGCCCTATGATGAAGAGATTTTTTCATAGAGTGGGCAGGGCTCAGCGCCTTCTCCACACACTCCTTAAAGACCTCGTGGCTGTATAGACAGAATCAGATATTCCATTGGAATGAAGTTAGTGAGATTAGTCTCTGTCCCACTTATTACCATGTTTCGAGCAGCAATTTAATATCCTGCAATACATTTATTGTGAATTGTCCCCATAAACCATTGCACATACATTTTGAATATTTCTATATGCATATTTGCATGATACATTAAATTAAGAGAAGACAAACTGGCAGTTCAAAGACAGGCGAAGACGACTTTAGGGATTAAAGTGATGAAAGAACTTGGACTTTGAGATAATTGGGGAAACGCATACTGGATTTTTAAAGCATCGCCTTGGAAGTCAGAGAGCGTCATTACCTGACTACTGGGTGAAATGTTCAACCCACGTGTGACATTTTGTGTTTCCAAGATTTAAAGTTTAAGCTGCACAGACTAGAAGAAACTGCTGGGGATCCAAATAAAATAGGGACCTTAAAAAATAAAGAAAGACTTGTGGAGATATAGATGTTAATTGAATTAGCATTCTGAAAATATAGAGTGACTGACTTCTGAATTGACCATAGGTTGTAGTGAGGCAAACATTAGTCACATAGACAAAACAAAAAAGCTGCAGCAGTAAACTAAAGCCAGGACAGACAGAGGAAACATAATTAAACTTTCAGCTTCTATAATCCATGATCAATGCTCAGATGGAGCTCATCATTGATCAGGAGGACGGCTGGGTTGGTCCAGCTGCATGTCACGCCTCCTTTTAAATGTCACAGTGGCTGAAAAGACTTGTGCAAAGGATACACCGGTGGAAGGAATCCCTTCAAGATGGCGCACTGAGATTGATTTCTTGGTCACAGGCTAAAGGTGCAAGGCTCGAGGAGGCACAAATCTGGGAAATGAGAAAGGCCTAGGGAGTAACAAGCAGGGCGGAAGCAACACAGGTGACGTTGAAGAGACTAATGAGACAAAGGCAGGCAGAGAGACAGCAGGGGAAAACTAACTAACAGGTTGCAAAACACAAGAAAAGAATCTAACTGGAACTCAAAACACAGAACAGACAAGACAGACCAAGTAACTGAGAAACACAGGCAACTCCACAAGACAGAGACTAAGATAACTAAGAGAACAGAACAGGCTAACACAGAATGATCATAACCAAAGAAATATTTAAACCGATGTAAACTGACATCAAACAGACAGGAACCAGTCATGTCAGTGGGGAAACTAATAACAATCACCAGGCAGAAACGGAATTAAACAAGAACTAAGGCAGGCACAGATCATATCAAATAAGACAGAATGGATCAGAGTAATAAATATAACAAACTAAACAAGAACACAAGCGACAGAACGGACCAAGAAGAAACGGCGGATAACTAAACTAAACAGATCAGACAGGCAGTGATCAGAATAAACCAACACAGACCGTGTGTGTGTGTGTGTGTGTGTGTGTGTGTGTGTGTGTACACACACACACTGACGACAGACAGAGCTGAAACCCAAAACAATTAAATAACCGATATAGAACAGACTAAAATAACAGAACTGACTGAGAACTAACTAAACAGAGCAGACAGGCACACAGTGTGACAGAATTGTTTTCATTCACCACATGATTGCACACTCTCTAAAGACAAATGTGCTTAAAACGTGCATAAAAACAAGACAGATTTAAATGGAAACATGGATTTCATAGGGACTATGGATAACAAGCTGCTGACTGGAGGTCATGGTTCGATTCAATCAGTTTGTCTTGTGGTTTGCATGTACTGCTGCCGATACAAATTGTATTTTAACATGACATGCAAATGGGCCCAGAGCCAAGGAAAAAAGGATTGCATATGGTTGTAGTGGAAAGATACTTGCAGAATGCCCTGCAACTTAACGAAAACACTCCCTACTCCTCTGGGAAGCGATCTGTGGAGTCTCTGCGGGTCCAGTGTACAGCAGGGACATGTACTGTTATTGTGGTGAGGTGTAATCCGAGCGTGTCGACCTAGTTTTTGGGAGTCATGGTATGCGAGACAGTCGAGGTCAGTAGAGGAGAGGCAAAGTTGTCTCATGTTCTAATCTCCACTGTATCAATAGCATCAACAGTACAGAGGACAGTAGCAACTGAGCCTTGTATCCTGGATTTATCCTGGAACGAAGTCTCAATGTTGCAAAGATATCTTCTTGTTGTTCTCTGAATAACTGATTGGTAGAACTCATAATAATTCAGCCTGCTTCCAGTTAATAATAATATAACAATAATAATAACCATTTATGTAGCACTTATCAAACAAACGTACAAAGTGCTTTACAAAGATAAACACAGGTTGAAAAAGGGCATGTAACACCATAAAATATAAAATACATGAGGACAATGTAAGATACTAAATACAAATGAAAAGAAATGGAAATCACAAGTAAGTAAAATAGATTGACTGTAAACATAAGGCTAGAATAAATAGCAGCTTTATATGACTAAAAGAAACACCGTCAGTAAACAGGCAACTCAGGTAAAATCAGGATATACCTTCCAAAAGTGTGTTTTGAAAGAAGACACTGAGTCTGAGAGCCTTACTTCCTCGGGCAAGTTGTTCCAGAGCCTCGGGGCCCTGACAGAAAAGGCTCTGTCCGTTTAGTTCTAAGCCTAGACACAAGAAGAGACAGAAGACCCCTGCCGGAAGATCTCATATTTCGCAGAGGTTCATAAGGAGTTAAAAGGTCCATATATAAGCAGGAGCCAAGCCACGGAAAGTAATCAATAAAATCAATCCAGTAGAGCAGCTGAATTTTGTACAGTATGTAGACATTTTTAAGGTTTTATGATTAGACAAGAGAAAAGGCTGTTACAATGATCAAGACGTGAGTAAATAAGAGCGTGGACAACAATTTCCGCATCTCTAACACTTAGAATAGACCTGATTTTAGCAATGTTTTCTGAACTGATTAAAACAAGACTGGACAAGTTTAGTTACGTCAAGACAATTTAAAGAGACATGCCACTCAATCACATCCTCAATAAACTCAATGGGAAAGCCAGTAATGGCAAATATGGGTTATCCCGCCCCTGCTGAATGCCAATCGTTTAACAGCTTTAACAGCCAAAGCGGGAACATATTTCAACCAGTCGTGTGGTTCCACTGTTACTTCTACTGCGCATGTGCGGAAGTGATGACGCATAGTAATAGAAGTATAATCGGCGGGAAAAGCAAAAATGCTTTTTTAACCTTATTATAGGCTAAGTTGTCAAACTCTTTCAGCGATTTTTATCAGATTTTAATGTGATTATATTTATATAGTTTTTATGCCCCGGTGACCAGTATAAGTGCAGTTCTGGTTCTCTCCCATTCATTTAGATAGGAGCCTGGTCTTGTTAGTCCAAAATAGCTGACCAGAAGAGT
>NW_024042189.1:0-17210 GCF_014851395.1 Micropterus salmoides | reverse complement strand
CGAAGCTGGTGTGGAGAACCGGGGTTGAAATACTGGCAGGTGTGGCAGACTGGGGAGGTGCTGACGAGGTGCAGGTGGGGTTGTTGGCTGGGCTCAGGAGCGGAGGGAGAGAGAGAGAGAGAGAGAGAGAGAGAGGAGGAGAACACAGGGAGGCAGGCAGAGCAAAACAATGGGAGCAATAAAGCGAAAAAAAAAAAAATATACAAGGAAACCAGGACATCACTGTCAGCCAGGCTGCCCCACAAACTTTATGTTAGCTAACAAAAAGCAAGTGGGCACACAATACGTGTCATTTACGCTGTGGACGCTGGGGACATGTCCCAATCACTTTTTGAAAGCATTTGTTAAAAATGTTCTGAAAATAGTTTGCACCAATAAATGTTAACTGACAAATGAAAATGCTTTGAGAAAGGTTTATTTGCAAAATAAGAAAACATGAAATACAATTTAAATATAGAAGAAACAAATATAAGTAACTTGTTGATAATTTAAGGCCTACATGCAGAAAAAACATTTATTAATAACAGTCATGAGGTAGGGGAAAGATAATTAAACGATTTAAGGGAAAACTATGCAGGAGAAAGATGTTTCCTGTCATCCATAGCTAAGGGAGCTTTCTTTCAACAGCTACTGCCAAAAAAGATATTTTCATTGGTTGTTGTTACCAAAAACCGTGAACTATGACAGAATTAAAGAGATGCAGCTGTGAAAGTGATTACTTGGGAAAGTTTTGTGTACATAAAGGCGGGAAATGGAAGGTCATTTGACATTTTAAATCCATAAAACAAGGATAAGGACCGACTAGATACAAAATTACTTTTCCTTTGCCAAAGACCTTTCGGGAACACTCTGCACATGAGAGAAAGACAAACTAAAGAGAAGAGTGGGGAATAAATGTCATCACTAGAAGTTATATCTAATGAAATGAATGTAAATGTCATATAGAAATGCAAAATGTAACACTGAATGTAAAAGTTGACCTGTGAACCTATGTTCACTGGGAAGGCCTTAGTGGAGCCTTCCTGGGAAAAGAGAAGAACGTACTCAAGGGGGATATTAGATTAACCACTTGTTTTGTTGAACTTTAATAACACAGGAAAACCAAGGATACCAGAAGAGTGATGACGAAGTTAGAAATCTGCCATGTTGCGTACGTGGCTGTAGTTTTGGGGGTTTATTTGAATTAACAAGGAGTGGCCGGTAGACTTTTTCCAGAGAGTGAAGGAATGGTCCGACCAAATTGGGTCAGTAATATCTCTTTAAGAATTAGGAATTAAGAATTTAATAATTTAATATCAAGATAATGTTAAGTTTAATGTCCAATGATTCTAGAAGGATAATCTGAGTGAATTTGAGGGTCTTTGAGTAATCTTAAAGATTTTGTCTAGGTTCTGAATAGGAGGATAAAAATCTCTAAATTGACAAAATAGCAAGGTTGATCTTAACTACAATTCTATTTTCCATTCTTTTAATTATTTTCTTTAATTATAACTTTATGTAATCTGCATTAATTGTCATTTTCATATATATTTTGTACCTTTTTGTGTGTAAATAAATCTAAGATACAGACTAATGATTTCTGTGTCTCTGGTCTATTACATGAGGGGAAACCAACCAAGAAAAAGACCCCACAAACTTAAGCTAAAAAAACAGCAGGTGGTTACTGCATTATATTCTGTTCAATTTTTATATTTATGAATTGTCACTTGCTGGCTGAATTTTTTGTTTCCCTTTATATAAATAAAAACATTACCTCCATAAATTGGAGCAGAAAATGTCTCCAGAATGCAGGAAATTTAGTGTTTAATGCTCCAATTTTCTGGGGGAGGACCCCCAGACATACCCCACTCCAATATTTCAGCATTTCATATTTCTTTAAAATAGTGTTAAAAATCTTCTCATCGTGTTCTTGTGCATCTTTACATCTCGTGATCCGTGTCATCACACCCCTAATCTGGGCCCTTATGTCCTCACCACTTTTCACATAAAGTGACGCCCAGGGGCACACGCATGCCTAGTTGAGGAAAGATTGGGTGGTGGGTAATCAAAAATAATCTTGGAGAATCTGTACTACCTGAAGCGGAAGAACAATTTTGTGTCTCACCACTTATGCTTCTTTTTAGCAGTGGACGTCCTTCTGCATCTCCCCCCACCCATCGGACATGAAATTAACTGCCTTTAGTGGATGTTGC
Source organism: Micropterus salmoides (assembly GCF_014851395.1). NCBI lineage: Eukaryota > Metazoa > Chordata > Actinopteri > Centrarchiformes > Centrarchidae > Micropterus > Micropterus salmoides. The sequence continues at coordinate 15,018 of NW_024042189.1, read as the reverse complement.
ATTGCCCTTGTCTTTCTTTGCCTTGCATGACAGAAAGTCAGGACTGTAAATACAGCCAGCGCTTGAGCAGTTAATTTGTTCATTGATGGATGGTCAAATTTTCCAATCAATCACAGAATTGAATGCCAAACTGTGTGAGGGGTGGTGGTGTACCCTGATGAAGAAAAACCAAATTGTGTTCACACATAAAAGACAAACATTTCATGTAGATGTGACTAATGTAAGGTTTCAACCACAGATAATCTTCCTCAGGTAAACGTGAAGAAGTGAACATCCCTGTATTTACAGTTTTTCCTCAATTGCTTAAACACTATCACCATGCTTTGTAACTAAAATTTATTTCAAAACCATAACTCTGTTTTTCAGAAAGTACACTCATTTCCCTAAACTCCACACACAAATCCCTTAATTTCTCAAATCCCCTACACCATGTGGTCAGATCAAAGAGTCAGTTCATTCAGTTTGGAACAATGGATCTGAAGGACAGGTGTAGGAGGAAGAGCTGCTCAAGTAGTTCTTTTTGTAAGTACTTTTGTACTCTTACTCAAGTTATTTTGATGACTACATTTACTTCTACTTGAGTAGTTGTTTTTGAAAAGTAACAGCACTTTTTCTTGAGTACAGTCTTTGGCATGTTGTGGCCATACAAAGTTTTAGTTAAATTTTACAAAGCTACAAAAAGATGGAGGACAAAGGAGTCATGAGCGAGACATCAGCTTGATAAAAACTATAGTGAGCACTTTAACGTGTTGTATGGATTCGAGGTGAGATTTTCAGCTGCTTGTCTTATCCAGTTCTGTGCCTGTTAGAATAGGAATTAATTTATCATTGAGGTAAAAAGGTGCCACGTGCAAATTAAAAGCGGTCACTACCTCAAACAAAAGACATAAAAGAGGAGGGAAGACTTAATCAGGTGTGTTGACTCAGCAGGGTTTTTATTAAATGAGAAAAATGTATCTATAGGAGTAAACATATAAAAGCAATCTACAGAATGCCTGAGTATGCCAATATAAATCTCACCTAGGGCTCCAACACTGTCAGGGCCGGCCTTGAGCATGTGTCATATTATCATAGAGGGAGCCTCACAGTATGTTTGAGAACACACTTTGTGGACTGTATGTTAGAAACAAAACCATAAATCCCAAAAGAAAAGACTGAATGAGCCAACCTCAGAATCTCAGAGGCCAATATTGTTGCAAAGACTGGAACAAAAACAATAATTGTAACTGATAGTAGTCTTACAACAAATTGTTTCAAACCCCCAGAACCTGAAGCTGTCAAAACAAAAAGGAGGCAGTAGGAGAGGTAAGAACAGAATAAAAGAGAGGCTGGTCTTAAATATGGGTGATTCTGATGTCCTCCTATGGCTACTCTTCTTCACTTCTAAAATTAACAGGACACAGGAGTCAGTGTAGCATGAATAAACCCACTGGGTGTAACTATTCACCAAACCTATGCAGAAAATCAAACATTTCAGGCAGAGAGCTGCTAACTGGAGACCACACAATCTGGGACAAAAGGAGGAAAAACTGCAAGTTCTGGAGAGAAATGAAATGCTGCAAAGAGCAGGCACAAAATAAACAGAGAGCAATGGAGATGACAAAATAATAAGGATAATATCTATATTGATGATAGGTGTTTTTGTCACTTGCAATAGTTTATTTTTGTTATGTTTATGCTTTTAAAATATTACTCACATTGTTTGATTCTATCTGTACAAAGACTTGTGCAAAGCTTATTCTTTTGACAAAGGCTGTTTTCATCCAAGACTGTTATTTTGCTATATTACAGTTTATGTTTAAATCATCTGGCACCTGAATGAAAGTTGTCTTCATTCAGCGTGAGCAACAAATTAATAGTTTTCAAATGTCATTAACCTCAGTGTTTAATTTATAGTTTCTCACCTTGTATGAAACCTCCGTTCTTACTTTTGTTTGTCAAACACAGATGGACATCAGATGGACAACATGGTTCCTTACTCTCACCTTAGGTTTAAAGATGAACTATATAGGATCGTCATTACACATTAATTACTCTAATTGGCAGGGTACTCTAAGCTGCCATTTGGTACATACAGTATGCACAAACAACAGTTTCATCCTCCCAGGAAGACTCCTCCACAGTGGTGCTGTGAGTATTCCCACACCCTCTCACCCTGGGCAACTCCAGAGAAGGAGAGAGTCTAACCCCTGTCCAGGAGTTTGGTTGTAGCTAGTGCTATGCATAGAAGTGAGCCCAACTATATCTAGTTGGTACCTCTCAACCTCCCGCACTAGCTCCAGTTCCTTCCCCGCCAGAGAGGTGACATCTCACGTCCTTAGGACTAGTCTGTGGTGCCAGAGATCAGCATGCCCAGGTTCCTTGCCTGCCACTCGGCTTATAAGGCACCCGACCCCAATGTGTATCCCTGCAGCTGCACCAATCAAACTAGTTAAAGCCATTGTTGGCCGATTACGAATGGCCAACTTTAGGGTGTAACAGACCTGTGACCTTTGTCACTGACAGAGAGGAAGAGCTGGTGTGGACTTATGTCTATTATTTTGTCAGTTTGTCTTGTTATCTTGGTCAGCCCACCTTAATAGCCTATACTATGCATTAACAAAGGCTGTATTCATCTAAGACTGTTCTTTTGCTGTATTACAGTTTATGTTCAAATTATCTGTCATCTGAATGAAAGTTGTCTTTATTCAGCGTGAGTAACAAATTTCTAGTTTCTCACCCTGTATGAAACCTCAGGATGTTCTTATATTTCTTAGTCAAACAGAGATGGACATCACCTTATCTTCACTCTGCCTTTACATAACAAATACAATATATATGCATGGCTGCAGGTTCCTTACTCACATTCTATGTTTAAAGATGCATTATATTGGATCATAATTACAGATTACGCATGTGTTATTTTACTTAATTTCTTTTTTTTACTTTAATAATAAATAACATTTCAAACATCCAGCTTCTCTGTAAACAGTTTTCACTGGAACTACTTTCTACTGAAGACACAGTCCCAATGAAAACTGTTTACAGTGAATTCTCTGGATGATGTGGACCACAGAGTAATTGGGACCCTGTCTCTGGAAGCTGTTGAATTTTCTGAATGCACCAAAAGATAAATTCTATTCACCTTCAGTAATCTCTATCTATTGTGGTCAAGTTAAAAAAAACTCATCATGGCTTGATTCCACCTGAGATAAGAGAGCACATATGTGTTTTCTAATTGAGGTGAACTGACCCCATCAAATAAACATGCCCAGGACAAACAAAGGTGAAAACAAAAGAGTAAAAATAAACATTGTGGAAACATTTTCATAAGTCTGCCATCACACTGCTTTTTGCATAAAAAATGCAAACATCCTCTTAGTGATTTAAATCGACACACATACAGACCTCAGAGCAGCACGATGATGGAGAGGATCTTACTGGGTGTCTTGTGTCTCTCAGGTCTGAGCTAAATGTTCTTGTGTATTGTGACAAATGATTTATGGTTTATAACATTCATTTAGTTCAGTGTTTCCCAGGTTCAGGGTCCTCCATAGGGTCACTATATAAATGTAAGAGGTTGTGAGATGATAAATGGAAGAAGAAAGAAGTGAAATAACTGATAATTTAAGTTTCATTGACCTCTAAGTTACTGAAATGAAACCATGTGAGAGGTTTAGAGTGGAAATGTGTCTCTGGTTGAACTATTAACAACTCATAGACATCTGAAATGAGACAAAGGGCAACAACTGCTTCTTAGTTTGGGCCATAACAAATCCTGAACAATGTATTTTATAGGCTTTTCATAAATGTTTTAATGTAAAATCTGAACCTGAAAAGTAACAACTATCTATAACTGTCAGATAAATATAGTGGAGTAAAAAGTACAATATTTTCCTCTGAAATGTAAAGTATAGCTACAGAGTAGCAGAACATGGAAATACTCAACTAAACTCTGAGTACTTCAAAATGGTACTCAGTAACCAACCACATTTACTCAGATAGTGACTTGAGTCCGGACCTCCCTAATAATACATAGGCTATAAACCATCGTTAATGTGATCAACTTAAATGAAGGCTTTTGGACCATTATTGATTACAACCCTCATTTCAAGTTGAATAACTGTTTCCCCATCAGTGTTCAGACCTGGGAAAACACATGAAGCACATGAAAACGTTGCGTGCGCAATAACTGAGAATACTACTGTTTGCAGACAGAGTTATGGGCGCGAAATACGGCAATTTCCAGGTGGGTGAAATAGAGCGTCTCCATAATGAAGAGACTCCGTGCGCATTTACACACGAGCCACAGAAACAAAACTTCATATTAAAATCTCCCGACAAGCCGACAGGATCATCAGGATCTAATGTTAAATAATATGTTCCAAAAGGTCTCTCACACAGTCCAGGTTCATACAGTGAAACTGGAGTAAAGCAGCTGTCCTCCTGATCAATCCTGAGCTCCATCAGAGTGTCTAAACATTTCAGAGGCTAAAAGTTTAAATCTGTTCCCTCTGCAGAGCTTTCTCTGTCTGTTCTGTCAAGTTTTTAACTACATTTTTTTTGTTTTGCTGCATAATATAGAAAGATATTTGCTTTGACATTACTGTGCACATGGAAACCTTTAAATGACTGACAGCAGCCTCTCTAATCAAATAAAATAAACCGTTAAAGAAAAACATTCATCAGTACAACACAATAATGGAGGCGGTGTTGCCTAAAGGTGGAGTAAATCTGAGAAAACAATTAGTTGGGTGAAGGATTCATGCCTATGAGCCGATCCACGCAACGCACCAATGTAGCTCCTATTAAGGTCTTTTAAGATGGGAACCGACTCTCCGCCTGCTTAGTCATCTGGCCCCGCGGGCTCGCTTTGCGCTTCACATGTGAACAGAAACCGAGACAACCGCTCCGCGAGTAAATGGAAGCTGCTCTATAGATAGTAACCACAGCAACGGCTTCTGTACACTACCGTATTCCTTCATAGCCTAGCTTAAAGTAAAACTATAAGTAACGTCAGTTGATAGCCTGTATTGTTATATTATATATATATTATTCATATTCATATAGCTGATAAATCTAGTCATGCAAACGCCCTCCTGTTAATGTAACTGTTCAGTGAACACATATATTTTTGTGAAGTCACAGACGGCGAGGGTCAGTCTCTCATCATCATTTTGTGCTGCGTGTTGCATACAGTTCAAGTCAATTCAACTTTGGCAGGGGCGGGCTGCTGCAGTTTCACAGGAACATTCCCCCCTTTTCACACGAGGCGTGTACATCGCTTCCCGTGTTAAAAGGCCTTACTGTGATGGCCCATTTAAGTGCAATTTATACGTCTGCGTCAAATCGACGGCGTAGGTGACGGCGTAGGCTACGGGGCTGCGCAGAGGCTACGCCGTCGCCTGACGTGCACCTCCTCAAAAATGTAACTACACGTTGAGTCAACGCGGACCGTAAGCTCTGTGATTGGTCGGCTGGGTAGCCTCGCAATGCCTCCGAGCCGACTGGAAGTACCCTGCGCTTTAAAGTAACATTTACTAGCGGCCAAAACGGCAGCTTTAACACAGTGAATCGATATATTTGACCATCGCAACCCGAGTGAAATGACTCGTTTCAGTATAAGAATGTGATCCATTCGGTCAGTAACATTTGAAAAGGCTACACCAGCCGCACGTATACAATTTTACCCTCATTCCGGTTTAGCAGAGCGCTAAACCAGATGTGGGCTCGGGCGCAGTGCAATCCTCTTGTAGACTGTAGACAATTGCGGGCCGTCTACTGGCCCCGGGTCTAAAGTGTGTACATGTGACTGGCGGAGAGTCTACAGTGCGGCTGAGCTCTGCACTCTCAACCAATCGGACTTCGTCTAGCCGCCAGAGCTCCCGCATCCTCGCGGTGATTGACAGCCGGCAGTCTACTACGGCTTTCGGAGCTAGCTAACTCACCTGCCCCCGCCGCCGGCGTCCTGTAGCTGATCGTTAACTGTGGATTAAGACAAATAACTCCACTTCATAGCCTACTTCAAGGTAAGGAATAACCTCTTTCACCTAAGTTTATTTTCGCTATTATTGTGTGTGTGTGTCCCCGCATAGTAACGTAATGCTAATTTTGATACTAACCTGACCGCTCATTCTTTGTCCATTTGCAGGCTCTGATGGTAAAACAATAACCCGAAATTACCTTTTAATAATAGCGACAAAGCCCAATAAAGTCTGTCGAAAACACTAGCATAACGTCGCTGATAATGTTTTAAATAGTTGGCGTTGGGCGCCGTAAAGCAAGTTATGCCCAAGGTCCCGACGGGTGTTTGTTTGTTTGTTTGTGTGTGTTTCACTTAATTGTAATCAAGACCGTGGAACAGTATTTATGGTAAATCAGCCCCATTGAACACATATTAATGCCGGTCTGCGCAACACATACGAGCCCCCCTTTTCTTCAAACTCCCTGTTGCCAGATTTGAGGGAAACTCTTCATCATCTTTCCAAGCTTGTCTCTCTTCTAAAACCATTTCTAGGGCCCTCTATGAGCAGATACTCTTTGCCATATTGATCAGTCGTGATGAGGAGCCCCGTTTTGCAGCTGGGATAGTGTTTGAGTAAACATATGATGTTTAAAAGTCTTTTCAAATAATAACACAAGCATTCTCCATTGTACCACCAAAACGTGTCACCTGGCTTCTAAACGTCTTTCTCACCCTTGTAAAAGAGTTTCAGAACCCCACTGGCTGTATGTGTGGGCTAGAAAAAAGTATGCACATTTAAGTAAGCCCTCTTTAACTGGCCAAACATGTTCTTACAGAGAGTGAGGACAGAGGATGGAGTTTAAGACAGCTCGTCATTCAGCAGGTGAGTCACAGGGGAAGACTGGAATATTCATCTTCACCGTCTTCATCATTACCACCTGTGTTTCCTCATGCCAATTCTAAAGAATTTTCTTCCAGCGTGTGTCATTACATAATCATAACACTTTAAGAGTTTAATGTTTTTCAGCTAAGAGACCTGGAATGGATCTGTTGATGCCTGTCTTGTGTATTCTGGACACAAGTGTGCCACAGGATAGGCAACAATGCCTTCTTAAGGCAACAAAGGAGGCCAGGGCATGCCAGTCTTCAAAACATCCCAAACATATGACGACAACAGGCTGAGGGATCCCAAGACGGCTATTGAGGAAGGTAATATATCAGCATAGGTGTCCAAGACGCACGACCAACATACGGTCACATGTCCATGTGCACTAGAATTCTTATATTGTTATTTTAATAGTTATAACAACACTTCCGATGTCTTAAATCTGCAGCTAAAAGGAGATGCCAGATAATCACGGCAACTCCGACAGAGAAGCAGTTTTTTGGTCAGCTAATTATTACTTTTGGAAAGTACAATGGCAAAAGCTTCAAGTGGCTGGTGGAAAATGATGTAGGATACATTAAATAGTGAGTATGTTTCACTAAACAATCAATCAAACTTTGTACAGTTTGTCTTTTCTTATATTGAATATCATGTTCTATATTTTAGCATCCTGGACTGCCATATCAAAGAGAGCCGTCAACCAGACAGGAAAGCTGGAATCAAAGATGAGTGGGTGAAGGATTACCTGCTCAAATACGTGCAGTTGTTTCCTCCAGTCTCCTGCCACCTGGAGATCAACGTTGACCAGGCCATTTATGGCCAGGGCCGCTTCAGGTCCTTCACATTCCAGGAAATGTGGCAGTGGCACAGCCTTCACAAGCACCTCCAAGCTGACCCTCAGGCTGGGAGTGACCATGAGAGGAAGATGGCTCAGGAGGCTTTCTCCTCCGTTCGACAGTGGCTCGTCATGAAGGAGGACGACATCTCTTCAAAGTTGCTGAAGCGCTTCAGACTCTATATTGTCACCAAAGAGACAGAGGTAGGTTAAGGCACCTTCAGGAAAAAGCATAAGAGATGCCTCAAACATGTACTTAAAATGTACTTTACAGAAACCTCAGCATAAAGTGGCCCCTCCCGCGGCAACCGCCACGTCGTCCAGCACTGCCACGTCATCCAGCACCGCCACCAGCACTGCCACCACGTCGTCCAGCACCGCCACCAGCACTGCCACCACGTCATCCAGCACCGCCACCAGCACTGCCACCACGTCGTCCAGCACCGCCACCAGCACTGCCACCACGTCGTCCAGCACCGCCACCAGCACTGCCACCACGTCGTCCAGCACCGCCACCAGCACCGCCACCAGCACTGCCACCACGTCGTCCAGCACCGCCACCAGCACCGCCACCAGCACTGCCACCACGTCGTCCAGCACTGCCACCATGTCGTCCAGCACTGCCACCAGCACTGCCACCACGTTGTCCAGCACTGCCACCATGTCGTCCAGCACCGCCACCGTGTTGTCCAGCACTGCCACCAGCACTGCCACCACGTTGTCCAGCACCGCCACCGTGTTGTCCAGCACTGCCACGTCCAGCTCTTTGGGGTCCAAAGGTGACAGCAGTTGGACCGATGATGCTCTGCTGGCTGAAGCTCTCGCTACTTTTGAAAGGCAAGGTATGTCAGTTTTTGATTTTCATTTATGGGTTGAATTAATGTAATTACATCATGAACCTCATATTAAGTCATCATTAAGAATCGGTATCATGTAAAAAAAGTTTGAGAATAATACTGAGGATGATTGAAGCTCGTCATAGGATTACAGTTTTGTCCTCGAGCTGCAGATTTTTGTCCTCATTTCCATTCAGGGGACACTGACCCGACCCCTCCCGGAAAAGAGGCTGAACCAGAGCCTCCACACCAGCCACAGACAGACTCCATTCCACAGCCACCTGTAAGGCCACAGTTCATAGATCATGACCATCAACATGTAGTTTTATACTAATACACTTGTCTTTTTAAGGGTCCTCGTCCAGCACCTGGTGGTCAACATGGGAGGACCTCTGATGTTACTGGCGCAGCGCTGCTGCCAAGCAAAGCCCCTGTGACCCCGGCAGCAGCGGCTGCTCAACCTGAGGTAATATATGCAGCCTAGTGAAGGAAAAAGATTTATAGTAAGAGAACACAGTAGCTGGTAGATTAAGTTTTTGTCTTTGTTATGCTACCAGATAATATTTGAGGGATGGCATAAATCGTGGGAGTCTGATCCTCACGGGCTCCCCAAAGCAGATGTCAGGTGGCTGAAAGAGGATGCTGAAAGAGGGCTCTTCCAGAAGGAAATGTCTTATGAGGACAAGCACGGAAACATCAGGAAGAGGAAAGTCCTCAAGGGTGACAGGATGTGGTTTGATCCCCCCAAGTATCCTGGAGTGGTGGTGGTGGTGGTGGTGGTGGGGGGGGGGGTGCCCTCAGCTCCTTCTTTCGCAGCCGTGTGTTTTTCTGGAGGCCAGTAGGTGTATGGGGTTACAGCCTTCGCTGTCCCAGGTCCGAGTGCCCCGCACGCGCCCAGAAGGACACTATTCTGTACCGCTGTGGCTACTCCAAAACGGTCAGACAGATCTGCCACATGTCTGGCTGGTACTCCATGCTGACAGAGGTCCTGGCCTGTAACGCGTGCAGGAAAGCTGCTAAGGAGTCTGAGCAACATGTCATCGGTCGCTTTGTGGCGTGGGAAGCAGTCATAATTTACCAGCTCAGCCCAGCTCACCGAGCCGCGTTCCCTGCCGTCTTAACACTAATGTGAGTCTTTGCATCATTTCTAATTAAATGTTATACTAGAGATCATTTAATCTGAGTTTCACCGGCATCACACGATTGTGCTGTATTTCAGGCGTGGCGTGGACAAGCAGGTGGTCTGGCTGATGAGGGATCGCAGTGAGGGCAACACCATGACCAAGGTGTGGAGGCAGGTCCAGGAAAGCCACTGTGAGGAGTATCTGCACAGAAAAGACCTCTACACCACCCTCCTCAGCCAGCTCAATAAGCCCGGTGGGATCATAAGTAAGTCAGTCGGATTTGAGTTATTTGTTGTGTACTATATGCCAAGGTTTTTGTAACCGTTACTAACGTTAACTGTCTGAAAACCAAGCACGGTTCACAACCCGTCTAACGTTAAATTAGTCTAGCATTACGTGGTATTTTCATGTACATAATATGAAGTATAAGTGATGTATAATATTGCGACAATCTCGGTAAGACGTAGGTCTTAGTGAAGACGTTAAAGGCTTTATTTTTGAGATTGTAACTTGCCCAGCCGAGTTGCATTTAACGTTAACGTTAGCACATCAATAACCTCAGGTAACGTTAGCTGGCCAGTTAATCACTTAACTTACGATAACTTATTCCACAATACTATTCTTTAAACAACACATTGCACTTTTATGCCTCTTGTTATTTTTACATTTGTGTAGTTGGCTTTTGAAGTGAGTTGAAATCCAATACTTACATTTATAGGTAAAATCCGGGGTGCTCAACTCCACAGCCACACGCGATTATTTACGCTGGGACAATCAACCGGTGCGCAATGAATCTCAGGATACCTGGGGCTGTGAAGGATCCAGTTGTTGGATCCTCCAAATGGAGGAAAAGAAGGCTCCATTTCCCGGCCGCATTTGAAGGAGCCTTCGAAATGGGACAGCCTAGTCGCATCGACAGTGACGTATTCGGTCTTCAAATACAGCCTTCGAAGGATGCGGTCCCTGAATTGAGACACAGCTTTAAAGTTTCTAGTGACATTCTGATTGCAGCTGACTCTAAGGAATACACAGTTTTAGTTCTTTTGGACCTTTCATCCGCTTTTGATACTGTTGATCATAATATTATGATAAATAGACTCTATGATCTGGTTGGGATGTCTGGATCAGTTTTAAAATGGTTTTCATCCTACCTTTCTGGTAGAAGTTTTAGTGTTTATGTAAATCTGATCATGTCTGAAACTGCAGGGTTGTTGTGTGGGGTACCTCAGGGTTCTGTCTTGGGACCCATCCTGTTCCTTTTGTATATATTTCATCTAGGACAGATAATTAGTCAATTCAGTGACATATCTTACCATCTGTATGCGGATGATATTCAACTGTACTCCTCATTCAAGGAAACTGAGTTCCATAAATTGTAACTGCTTGACCAGTATTAAACAGTGGTTATGTGACAACTTCCTGCTTCTGAACTCAGAGAAAACAGAAACATTGATTATCGCCACTGAAAGTAGAATCCCTCAGATTAAACACCATATTGTTGACTTGGGCTCGTCTGTCCAGCTGAGCCTCAGGAGCTTAGGTGTTGTTTTTGATTTAGCGATGTCCTTAGAGTACCACTCTAAACAACTAGTCAGAAACTGTTTCTTCCAACTAAGGAATACAGTATATCCAAATTAAGAACACTGGTGTCAAAGTGTGAGTTGGAGATGATCATTCATGCTTTTATTTCCTCTCGTTTAGATTAATGTAACAGTCTTTTTACTTGTTTGAGCAAGAAGGAGCTTTAACGTCTCCAGGCTGTTCAGAACTCTGCTGCAAGGCTTTTAACTCACATTAACAAAATGTGAGCGCACATCACACCTGTTTTGGCAGCACTTCACTGGTTACCAGTCCAGTATAGAATTCAATTTAAAATCCTGGTTCTTACTTTTAGAGCCCTGCACGGTCAAGTTCCTCCCTACATCTCTGAGTTGATACAGCTTCATACTCCGACCCGTAGTTTGAGGTCATCAGGTCAGAGATTGTTAGTGGTTCCCTACACTCATTTTAAAACCAGAGGGGATTGTTCATTTCAAGCAGTGGCACCTGCGCTGTGGAATGCCTACCTTTCTACGTTGAGTGAATTCTGTTGATTCTTTTAAAAACCAACTGAATACGCTGTTATTCTAGCAGGCTTTTAGTTAGACGTGGGGTTTTTATGGTTTTTGTTTCTGTTTTCCATCTGTATTTAAATTTTCTTATGAATTGTATTTTGCTTTGTTGTATTGTATCACATTTTACTGTGAAGCACTTTGTAATTTTTATCTGTGAAAGGTGCTATACAAATAAACTTTACTTACTTACTCTATTGGGTTAAGGTCAGGTGATTCACTTGGCCTAAAACCTTCCACTTTTCTCCCCTGATGAAGTATTTTGTTTTGTTGGCAGTGTGCTTTGGGTCATGGTCCTGTTGCATGATAAACTTCCTCCAGATTAGTTTCAATGCATTTCTCTGTAAATTGGCAGACAAAATGTTTCTGTCCACTTCTGAATTCATTCTGCTGCTGCCATCATCAGTTACATCATCAATAAATATTAATGAGCCCGTTCCAGAAGCAGCCATGCACGCCCAAGCCATGACATTACCTCCACCATGCTTCACAGATGAGCTTGTATGCTTCAGATCATAAGCAGTTCTTTTCTTTCTCCACACTTTGGCCTTTCCATCACATTGCTAGAGATTAATTTTGGTCTCATCAGTCCATAAGATTGTGTTTCAGAACTTTTGCGGCTCATCTCTGTATTTTGCAAATTATTGATATCTTTAAAAACATGGAGGACAAAACTGTCATGAGCTAAACAGACATCATCTTGATAGAAACTCAATGGAGCACATGCGTGATCTAATCACCAGAGGGAGCCCCACAGTAGGTTTCAAAGCACACTGACTGATGGTGAATGAGCCTGCCTGGAAATCACAGAACAACATTGTTGCAAAGACTGGAATAGACAATAAACAAGTGTAACTGATAGTAGTATTACAAAAAATAGTGTCAAAAAACAAAGGGAGGAAGAGAGCAGAAGGAATGAGCATTAAAAAGAGAAGTGAGGCTGGAGGTGGCGCAAATATGTGTAAGTCTGATGTAAAGGCATTTCATGTGTTCTCTAATGGCTACTCTTCTTCTTCACTTCCAAACTTGACAGGACACAGGTGTCTATTTAGCACGAATAAACCCACTGGGTGTAACTATTCACCAAACCTTGCATAAAATCAACCAGTTCAAAGAGAGGCAAGGAGAAAATGCAGCCTGTTGTGACTGCAGACAGCTGCTAACTGGAGACCAGACAGTGACAAAGAGAGCAATTACGGCAAATTCTGGAGAGAAACGAAATGCTGCAAACAGCAGTTATAAAATAAACAGAGCCATGAAGGTGACAAAATAGGAAAAATATGTGTATATTTAAGAGAAGAGCGTTGTTAATCACTTGGAATAGCTTTTATTTGTTGTGTTTTAATTTTTTAATTATGGCTCACTGAAAAAATTGTTTGATTCCATCTGTAGCGACACTCATGTAAACCTTGTTCTTTTTAAAGCTAAAGCTACGTACAATTTTAATACAGTTATGAAAATTAATATTTACAGGAATATTAATTCATGCCTCGAAACTAGGAGCACCACCTAAAGATTTGCTTGTCTGCCCAAGGCTTTAGGTCCTTGAGTATAGCCTGAGAATTGCACGAATTTCTGGTAATTCATTAGTTATTACTGGTTCAGTTATTCTGAAATCTTAAACTCTAGTCAATCAGTCAATCTCAAATCTGAGGGTGAGTTCTATTTACAGGGACTCTGGATCCTCAACAACACACAAACAATATTACTGTGCTCAAGGTGAAATTTATTAACTAACAAAAGTGAGTACAACAGTGGGGTAAATGTGACAGTAACATACCAGAATTACCAGAAGGTAATGAACAGGGTATGTTAGGCTCGATGGAATTTCAGTTTATATTGTAGAGGGAGAGAATGGTCAAAATTATGTTGCAGATTTAATTTGACTAATCTAGGTGTTTATTAGCTGTAGATGAGGGCCAACTAGAGAACACCAACGAGTCACAGAGTGTGGTGTGTTTTGCCTTGCTTTTGCCGCAATTCCCCGTAGCAAAGGCTCGACTGCTGGTTGGCTTGTGGAGTTGGTTCTGGCCCGACCCCAGTGGCGTTTCGAGTTGAGTTCCAACCGGTGGATTTGTTCCGGAGTCCTTTGCGGGAAACGCTTGCAGCAACGGGCCATCAGCCCAGGCTTTTACTCGGATCTGAGTTTGTTTGGTGTCGCTATAGCTCAGTGGAACACACTCCATGCTCTGTCGTTAGAGCCGTGGCTTCGTTCATTCAAGGCAAGAAATTAACGGCTTCTGAGTTTCTGGTCCAAAGTTGTTCAAAACGATCGGATGAGGTTAGAACAACAAAATCAAATAAACTCACGCATTCACCGTAGGTTCGCCGGGAATATAGGTTATTTAATGTTGCTGAGATTACTGGGGAAAGTTTCACCCCAGGCAGCTCCAAACAAAAATCAAAATCAAATCTCCCGCTAAGAAAATTGGGGATTCGAGGGCAGTAGCTTTCTCAGCTCGTCTGAAGAAGAAGTACGAAACGGGAAAAAAGATCGGAATTTCAAAAGTAAAGGAAGTTAACAAGAGTGTATACGTTTAGTTTCAAGAGTTTTTTTTTTTTAGAAGAGAGTTAGACAATAGACAACAAGGCCTTTCATCTGCCTCCGTTAGGACGTGGTGACGTCAAGATTACTTTCTTATGGGTCTGCTAGACATATTGACAAGTGCAGTAATCAGAGTGCAAAGGATGCAAGAGTAAACTATTCTCATTATGTACATGTTGAAGGTGGATATGATATACAGATACACATACATGCTGACGCAGGAAGTACATTGTTGGGTCGGAAATAAGGACAGACCGGGCCAGTGGAAGGCCTGGTCCCTACCCCAACCAACGTATTGAACTCAATAAAATTACTCTATTAGCTTTCTTCTTTTAGTCAAAAACTGTGTAGTCAAAGACTTCACTGGAGATGGTCAAGAGTCGGTGCAAAAAGAGTTTATTCCAATAAAGGACAAGTAAACCCGAGTAACATCCCTGCAGGTCTCAGGATGGAACTGAGCTGGTGATCAGCGAACATCACCTTATATTCACCTTAAACTCCACCTTTTTAGGTTGGCGTTACACCTTAACTCCACCTACAGTATTTGCTGACCACTCCCTTCCATTGGTGAATTTCTTATCCTCTGCTGCCATCTAGTGGCTGTTTTTACGTACTGTTTTACCAATTTAACCCTTTCACTAAGGTCACAATTACCACTTTTTAGCTGTTACTTAGCATAATTTGTTATAATTTATCCTTCTTTATATTTTTGACATTACTGGACTAGAAATTCACCA
>NW_024042188.1:0-11859 GCF_014851395.1 Micropterus salmoides | reverse complement strand
TGCAGTTGTCCAGTAAAAACCATGTATTGTATCTCCAATGTAAACATTAAGAGTACTGAATAGTCTACCCCAAAAATAAACCCAAAAACCCAATTGGATTGTTTGAAGGCAAAGCAGTGTTTCTTACATATAGCTTTTCAAAGGTTAATACTTAATATTCAGTTTTCATAGGAGAATGACAATATGTTCAAAATATTTATAGAATATTTATATATTATCTTTATGGGTGTAAAATACATTAAAGCATACCAGAAAATCGATGTTAGGTAGGAAAGCTAACAACATCTGCTTCAAGCTGTAATCAGTTCAAATTAATTGACTTGCATGAAGGTTTTCTTTGCTTCACAACACTACATGCTCACTACAGTTTACACACAAAGAAACACACTATGTCTCCCAATTTAAACTACATTTTTAGTGGTAGTGGTAGTGGTAAAATTGCTTGTTATTTTGTATATATTAAATGTTTAAATTCTCATTTACCTATTTAATGCCTCCCATTCTAACAGACAAGTTACAGTCAATTCAGGCTGCAAAATTATCTGTCTTCTCCCAAGCACCCCCATCCCACATCCCCACCCCCCCCCACCCCCCCCACACACACACACACACACACACCACATTCTCTATTCTGTGTAATTTATGGGATCCGGCTGTTGAGTACTTTACTGGAGCTGTCTTCCCAGTAATTTCAATCAAGACTTTAGTGGGAGAAATCAATAGGACAGGGTCTAAATGAGAGACTATAATGCTGACTCTGTTCCATATCTGTCACATGGCCAATGTATTACAACCGGCTCTTGGAAGCTTTCTAACCACCCTGGTGTGTGCTCACACAGGCACACACTAACAGACATTGTCAATAACATCATATCTAGAGATTAATATGATTGAACACATTGGGAATAAACAAATTTAAATTGGCACCATGTTTACACACCAACAACAACTCCTAAGAACCATATTTTAATTATTGTTCATGCAATATATTTTAAGGCTGTTCACATAGAGATTAACATACATATCTGAAATGAAATGAAAAATGGGCCATCTCATTTCAGCAGTGCATTTTCATCACTTTATCAGCACACTAATCTTCTTCGGCATTTTAGTTTATAATTTCACCATTGTGGTCGGCTCTTGGACCTGTGCAGATACGTCGTTAGTGAGAATTCCCTTGTCGTCGCCTGTCTTTGCAGTTTGTCTTTGCAGTTTTGAGACCGACGACGCCAACAAGGCCGCATGAGTCAGAACGAAGATTTTCTAGTAGTTGAAGCCAAGTGGAACGCTGTTTGTCTGGGCCCGCAGCCAAGTCTTCCATTAGGCCTTTGGCCCAGGTGAACAGTAATTAAACAAGGCTGCGCTGAGTCGGCACTCCACATCTCCAGTACCTCTGCATTCACATTATTTTTGTTTATGTTGCTCTCCACCAGGTTTTATTCTCATTGGAGTTTATAACCATATGTTTGTTTTTTTTGCATCAATCTCTCATGGTGTGTGCAAATATTGTTTTAGAGCAGAGGTTTCCAACCGGTAATGTTTGCGACCCAACAGGGGCAAGCGAGAGTGTGTGTGTATGGGTTGTGTGTGTGTGTGTGTGTGTGTGTGTTTGGGAGGGGGGAGGGGGGGTTGGTTGTTGTAATTTAGCCAGCTCACCACCAGAGTTAGCAGTTGGATCTGTAGCACTGACTGTGACGCACAGCTCATGCAGGCAGTTAAGGTACTTTAAAACCCTCACAGTGCCTGATTGCCGCAATTTGTGTCAAAACTCCTTCTTGGAGTCATAACTCAGAACACAAAGACACGATGCACACATTGTTAGATATAGTGTGACAACAATATTGCCAAAGTATCATACAAACTACATAAGAACATAGTATTTAAAATAAGTCATTGATAGTTCAGAAACTTCTGATGATGCCAGTTTTCCAAAATGTAAACAAATATAGGCTAAAGACAGTCTGTAAAAATTGTAGCCCACGGCTAAATCATACTGCCTTTTTACACCCCCCAAAGCAACATGAAAAATGTGCTTTTAAAATTTAACCTGTACATTTAGATTCAGACTTTGAGAACTCTTGTTTCACACGGATTCATACTGAAAAGGCTAAAAATATATTGATGTGATTGATAATGTATTAAGGACAGCACGGGGCAACAGCAGCATCATCCATCAAGTCATCTATGTTTAATAGCCACAAATATTTCCACTTAAGAAAGAAAAAAAGAAACAGCAGGAGGGGGGGAGGGAGCCCAAGCAGGGGTGGGTAGACAGATTAGGGGCTGAGTGCGGCCCTTTTTGTTGTTGTTTGAGTCTACCTCACTCTCTCTCTCTCACTCGTATATGCTGGGAATGTGCAATCAGTAGCAGGAGGGGAGGATGGGATGGCGAATGAGGGGGGTAAGATCTGAAGATGAGATAGAGAGAGGTATATGATGGAGAGGGAGTGTTTCAACAGGAGAACGAGCGATTAAGAGCCAAGAAAGCACATTATCAAACAATAAGGAGATGACAGACACTGCAAAGAGAAAAGAAGGAAGTATTGGTGGTTGGAGTTGCCCCCCCAAATCCCCTTTTCACTTATCCTGCTCTCTGCTCTCCTCCTCCACTCTCCACATGACTATTGGTTAGCAAGCAGCCCCAGAGACAGAAAGAGACTTAGAGAGAGGGATAGTGCTGAGGCTGCATTCACAGAAGATTAGAGTGCAGGCTCACTGATCAGGTTCTCCACCATTTTCTCTCCTCTGCACAGAGATGAGTCTCCCTTTGATCACACTCAACCAATGAGATCACACAGGTAGGGAAAATAATGAAGACCCCACCACCACCACCACACACATGCACACACGCACACACACACACACACCATTGTAACCAAGCTGGGAAATCAGACTGCATGTGCGCAGTGAAGGCGCTTTCAGGGAACAATATTCATAGCTCATGTTTGTATGCGAGTGAGGTTGAAAGTAAAAGAGTGACAATAGGACAAAGCAATTGAACTTCAACGTGTGTGTGTGTGTGTGTGTGTGTGTGTGTGTGTGTGTGTAGCTCATGAGGAGCGATATTCAAATCCCCTGATTCATGCCCAGCAGGGATGAGGATCGATAGCTCTTTATGAAGGAACTTAGTGAACTAATTAGGTAACTGAATGGCTGTGCATTTCTAACAAGATGACTGTGTGCGCAATGTGAATTAGGTCGTGGCTGTGCGACAGGAAACTAAAGGTGACTTAATTCATGAAAAACCCCTGGATCCATCACTTGAGCACAATCATTCACGAGCATGCACACTAACGTGTACTCGTGTGTGTGTGTGTGTGTGTTTGTGTGTGCACAAAGCCATGCAGATTTTTCTCTCATCAAAGCAGCAAAGTTATTGTTATGTGCAGATGTTGTGCTTGTTAGGGTGTTGATTTCTATCAGACCGGATTATTTGGGTTTGCGGACGTGAGTAACAACTTAAGCATTAAACATCAAAAACTAAAGGCTAGAAAATGGAAACAAGTCAGATATGAGACAGGAATTACAATTAAGGCTAATCTCGGTATTACTTTCTGCACTCCAGGCAAAACTGTTCCAGAGCATCTGTATTTGTGTGTGTTGAATCTCTTTAGAGAGCAGGGGGTAATATTTGCTTTCTAACATTTAATTTGTGAGCAATACTGTAGATTAGCTTCCTCCTTTTTATGTTTGATATTATATTGGAACATTATTATTCCTTGAGGTTTAGCTACATTTTCATTTGATGAATGTTTTATGCTAGGAGTGCTGGGGTGCACCACTCCTGCATCACTCAACAATTACAGAGCAAAAACTTAATACCTTAGCTCCAGTGTTAGTTCTTTGCACAGGTGTCTAACTAAAGAGAAATTTCAAGGGGAATGGCGTGTGAGTATCCTCAAGTTGTGTTTTCCACAGGCTTCTCCATCTAACAGGGCTCTATGGGTTTAACTGCGAATTTTTGTGGAGCCACATACTGAAAATTTGCATCACGCACATTCAGCCAACCAAACTGGGATTAGTATATGATTATAAGCTGACATATAGTACCTCCAATTTCGAACTGAATATTTTATCACTATCAATTTATATAATAAACTGCTATTGAAATTGTCAGTGTGTGGTTGTTTAGTGTGAAAATCAGGATATTTCAACCTACTAACTAACTATATTAACTTTCAGCTATCTATTTTGACTTCTCTGCTCAGTTGCGGACTAGTTTTCACACACTCTCAATAATTCTAACCATTCATGCATAAGAGTCAGTTTATAGTATGTCGAAAAGTGACTTACTTTATGTAAAATTGAACATGTCTGAACAAAAGGTTCACGATCTTCTCCCTACCCTGTCTCTACTGACAGAGATTAGCAGGCAATAACAGGTGAGCATCCCATAGTGCCCACTGGGTAATGCAGTTTATTTAGGGCCATATGAACCAGCCAGGAAACCTCATATGTAGAGGGCAGAAAATATCAGCATCTTTGAGAAATGCCAGTGCGCAAGAAAAAGTCACAGTATGCCAAAGAGTAAAATGTAGAAGTGCCGGTACTTTGTACTTGTGAATACCAGCCCGCTTCCAACTTATTCCCACTCTCAACTCGTCATATATAGATGCATAATCAAGACCCATCGGCTTCAGTTTGTAATGCACTGGCGATTCCCATTGCGTCATAGTTTAACGCACTGGGGGAGGCCTGTAGCGTCACCTTTGGTCGGTAAAACTAGGTATATGATATATAACAGAAAAGCAGAGTAAGGAAGTGGTTGGGGTGGACGGAGAGCCAGAACCCAGACTTTCAACCAGAAGACCAGTTTCCCATGTGAACCAAAAAGTTAACATTAAATGTTTTTATTTAAGTTACGTAGGTTAAGTAAATTGATCATGATCTTTTCCTAGCCCTAACCAAGTACTTTTGGTGCATACACCTACCTGCAACACCTCACAACTTTAACAACGCGGCGTTTAAAAATAGCGCATTAACATTTTATTTAAGTTTAACCGGATGTTTCATATTTAGTTTTGCAAACTTGACCAGACATTACATAATGATTGTTGCTAACCATTACTAACTTGACCGTGAAACCTTAAATGTCGGAAAACAACGCCAAGGCGTCTGGGCCAAGCGTCCACATGTGAAAAGTCAGGAGTGTTGTGTGTGTGAATATGTTGCCACTTCAAGCACTGATTGCAACTAACTCTGGTTGCTGAGAGGTGTGTCCTGTGCAGTCAGCCTATCACATCATTTGTAATTCTTTACGTGCATTTATTAGTGACTAGTTTTTCAAATTAGCTTGTACCACTGGTTAAGAATCAATGGTTTAAGTTGCAGTGCATACAGCAGGTAAAGCATATCATCGTACATTGACACACTGCTCTTTGGATGAAGTGCCAAACATCTCCCATCCATATGCAACCAAAAGCCATCACAACTGGCCTTCTGAAAGTTCCTGAACCTTTATACAGATGTTTGAGTTGTAGGTTGAGTTAGTATCCTAATAAAGGCAAAACGTGGCCATTTCATAACAAAGATACAATGTTTCCCATGGACTCAGCAGCATAAGGAATCCTGGCTCTGCCAAACCAGTGCATATAATGGTCAATTTGTTGCCAGTTAAGCCCTGCGATTTGGCCCATTGAACACATGAATAGCCTCAACACCCAAGCCATAAGAATCTTTCTAGCACTTTTACTGAAAGATGCTACGAACCCATGCTGATTTGCATTTAAGGTTGCAAATTGCCAAACTGGATGGGATGTAGCTGATGATAAATCAGATAATTTGTCAGTGAAAATGACCACTATGTGGTGGAACTGTCATTTTTATTAAAGAAGGTACAGCTGGGCATTCATCAGTGTCAGTTAGGGCTGTTCATGGCAACACTCATAAACTCCCTAAATGCACCATTTACAGTAATTCCATCTGTCTGCCTGCTGCATTAAATTTCCACAATGAGCTCTCCACCAAAGGGAGGTTGCAATTAGCCCTATACCTTGTGGCAGGCACCCTCTCAACATACTTCTCCCTCTCTTCCACGGCTCAAGAAATGGGCAGTAATTATTGTCTGGGAGGATATTAGAGAGACTTTAGATGGGGCCCTTTTCCTTACAACAGCGTGAGCCTTATGGATCATGTATGCACAATTAAACAAGAAATGGTCACCACATTTCTTGCAGTCTCTTAAGCACCACCAGAGTGCCACCAGATTTGACAAAGTATCAGCTGAGGATGGCTTTATTTTTTGTCCACTAAAGAAAGGAAGAGCTGTTGAGTTCTGGTCATAAAGAAAACTCTCAAACACTTCTGCTTTTAACCATGATAGCAGCATAGCTCTTGGCATTGTAGGTCTGTCAGTAGGTCAGTCTGTCGGGGCATCACTTTAATCCAGACTGAAATATCTCGATCTAGAACTATTGGATGGATTGTCATCAGTTTTGCACAGACATTTGGACTCCTAGCCCTAGCTCCTAGCTTGTCATTGTGAGCATCTTAGCATGCTGATGTTAGCATTTAGCTCTGAGCTCAGCTGTGCTTGACTACAGTCTCACAGAGCTACTAGCACGGCTGTAGTCTATTGTATTTTGTCTTTCAGGTATCAACAAATACTAAAATACAGCATGTGCAATGTGCTGTGGTGTCATCCACTCACTTGTAAATGGAATTAGCAAGGTCTGGTGCCTATTTCATAATCAGGACTGGAATGAAAATCTGTTGCTCAACACAAATAACAAGCTTCCTGCAAAACAGAAATCCCTCTGAGTCAACTCCTATCATCAGCCTGTTGCAGAGAGATCTTGCAGATATGGAGTGATTGAAGGGTTCCAGTCGCTTGGCATGATAACTGGTTTTGAGATGAGACCAAGATTTAATAGACATCCGAAGCCAAAGGCAATTCACCCACTGAGAGAGAAAGAGAGCCCTTTGTCCCTCCCATTGACCTGCTCCTGCCCTCCTATGGCCCTTTTAACCTTCATCTTGAATCGGTCACATCTATGTCTCTGAGCAAAAGCCTTCCTACCCATTTTTTAACCTATTGCCTTTTCATATTATATCTGAGTCTTCAGAATCTGTCAAATTCCTCGACCCCGCTGACCCTAAAAACCTTTGCCAAGAGTCAAGATTAAAATACCCTGGAATCACCCTCTCATCTTATTTGAACCCCTCCTTTTGGAAAACAAAATGAAAACTGTGATTTTCTGTGTTAACCTCTTGGAAACAGACACCTTTGTCCAGGAAAAACGCCTAAAATAACGGACCTAAAATGAATCAATAATAACTCCTCAACCATTTGGCCTAGATGGATAATTCTGGTCTCCTTTGAAAGGTCAGAAGCTAATTATTGTACCATTACAGACTAAATGGAGATGCAATAAAGAAAAATATATTTTCATCCTCGCCTGATGAAAAAGCTATATTTTTAATGTAATAAACCATCAACAAATAGATTATTAGCAACTGAATATCTTCTAATACACCTGGAATTCAACTGTAACTGTACATTTGATGAAAGTAAACTAAATTACAACAGTTATCATACTTTTTTTTTTTTATTTAAATATATCAATGATCCGGATTGAGCAGACCTTTCGTTTGGATGTCTATGTAGCTACTATGAGTCGGCTACCAGACCGAGATAAAGACTGTGTGTTCCAAAGCGGCACTTCTCCTCCTCTGCCAAAAAAGCAGAGAGAATGCATACACAGCCTTCAGGTATTGCACAACCATCAAGATTGTGCCCGGTGATGTTTTTAGTAACAAATCAGCTGATTTTTGGACTGGACAGGGCGAAAACGGCAAAAGTAAGTCAGCTGTTATAATTGTATATGTATATTGCTGCATTTGTTGTTACTTTTCCAGCTTATTATTCTGTAATTTTGGTGATTTGAGTGATGTGAGCTATACAGCTGATCTCAGGGGGGACATTAGCTTTGGTTTGAGAGGTTGGACATGAGGATACGTTGTGATTAGAGATAACTGGATACTTATAACTGCAGCCATGTACAGTGATTACAGTGTTCTGATATCCGCTTATTTAGATGCTTGGTGTTTGATGTGTGGTTGGTGTGGATAAAAATGGTTTGAGATTCTTCTGAGCCAAGCCTCCTAGCTTCACAGAGGTGTGCAGCATGGATAGAGTGATGCAATACTAGTTTCATGAATTTCCCATATGCATTTTGCACGAAAATCGCGTGCTGCCCCTGGGAGGCGTTAAATTTAGATTAAATAACAGTAATAGACATAAGGCCTTCGTTCATTATGTTCAGAAATTATATCAGCGCTAACTCATCATTTACTCACAGAATCAATTCCCACCATAACCCTTATTCATTAATTCAAGCCATCAATTTAAGCGAAATCTACCCCTCTGACCTTAATCCTTTTAACCCCACCACTCTTCTCGTCAATCTTATCTATCTATCTATATATATACATATATATATATATATATACACACACATATATATATGTACACACACACACACACATATTTGGACTCGCCATTTAGGAGACTGACTGCTGCTCTCCTGAACTGAGACTGAAAGAAAACAATCAGATGCTTGCTGTCAAAACTGCATCACACAAAGGTGATTCTGCATAATAAAAAGGAGCATTTCTTTTCTTTATTATGCAGAATCACCTTTGCATTTATCATTAATATTGACATGTATGCTGAGGTGATTTTTGGCATATAAGATTAAATGTTGGAGCACTTCAGTGTTTAGGGCATGAATCTTGATGAAATATATGTATAATAGATGTTCAACTCCTCTACGAAGCATCTGGTTCTTTGATAAGAAATATGGCTCAGTAAAGGCTAAAAATAATATTGTGTGCGCAAGTGAAAGCTAAGTGGTAAGCAGAACCTACTAGTATGCTTTGCAGCGACCGGATAAAACAATAAGCAATTTGAATCAGCTTACTTTTGATTCTGGATTCTGTTTTCTTGTTCCCAATTGCAACAAAAACGTTCAGGATTCTCCACAGCTCTGATTAGCTACTTCTTATTAGGAAAGGCAAGTTTATTTGTATAGCCCATTTCAACAACAAGGTGATTCAAAGTGCTTTATGTAGTGAACAACGGTGTGGATTAGTGCATTTTATATTGAATAAATCTGGAGCTACTCTAAATTCCTTTCTCCTCCCCAGAGAAGAAGGGGAGGGGTCAAAGTTGCTTTCTCTAAGTGCTAGCCCGACCATAAAACTGGCACCTTTTTGATTCCGAAGCTGATAACGCGGGCCTGACTGTTAAACTGACAAAGGGACACGAACCACCATTGGCATTTCCCTAAACAGCCTATCAAAAATTCCTTTAGAAATGAGGACAAAGGAATGTTTTACTATACTCATGTAACCTGAGCTCCCCCAAGTGGACGAAATAAGTATTACATGCCCTCGTTGGAAATGCCGTTAAATGTATAAATATCCTGACCAATAATGTGACAATTGTTTCCTGTTACCAAATGCCTAGAACAGTACAACCGTTCAACCATTGAAGTTCAATTGTGGAAAATATTTGATTATAATACGTGCAAATAGATTTCTTTTTAGACATTAAGTTTAGAAAGGCAGTCCCTCGGGAAACCTGAGACGCCCCCTGGGGCAACAAAAGAACGACACGCGACCTCTCGCGCTCTTCTCTTCGCTCTCTCTCCGCTGCTCTGCTCGGCTCCCTGGACGCTTCGGCAGGCGTGTGGCGTGCCTCGCCAGGCAACGCCCAGACTCGGCCAGCGAGACCGGCCTTTTGTTCGCCTGAAGCTACACACCTGAAGTGCCGCGACATCGATCTGCATCGATCTTTGCCTGTTTGTTTTATTTTCTTTATTTCTTTTGTTTGTTAAAGTTATCAGTCCGTTAAGTTACACTGGACTAATTCAGGAACGACCAAGTTCCATTTTAAGCCTTTTCCGTCGAGCCAACTTCACCGAGGTCAGACCAAGCCACGTGGTCTCGCCAGCTACAACGAAGGAAACCTGAAAACAGCCGAATTGCCAGACGGAGGAGGCGTTTTCAATCAGACACGGAGAACCCCGGAGAATCCCTAGCAAAAAAGCCAGGATCGTGCAACAGGCCAAAAGCAGGCTGTCGACAAGCAGTAAGACTTAACACACGTTCTGTGATCAGATGTCCATTTTAACTCCTAAATTATAGCATTAGTTTACTTTCATTAGCTCTTCTATGCCGTATGAGTCAAATGCTTCCCACAATCGAACCTCCAGGCTCATTGTTCAGCAAATGTTTATGTTCCCTGTATCCAACCATCTTTTCATCACCTTAGTTAGAGAATAAATTCACTGTAATATAATCAAGAGCGTGTGTGTTGCCTATTTCTAGTCCCTGCCAAGAGAATTGACCCATTAGATATGAGACTGACTGACTGATTTAAGATAATTGAGCGATTAGGGTTAGGGGTTAGCATCAGATCAGATCACTAGTAATAATTGTATAATTATTCAAAACTACCTAGAGGTCCAGAGACTCTAGGACTATAACAACTCCGGTGGTGCCCTTAACGAGGAACATTGATTTTATGAATCTTAAAAATTCATAATTGGGTATCAATTCTCATAAATTTATTAAAATGCATAACTATAAAATTTAGGTCTGCTACATTTACATAAGAGTTTTTTCCAGATATATGGTGCATAAACTCTAAACGTTGTTTCTCCATGTTTAGTTTCACTCTGGGGACATAAAGCAGCTTTTCCAGATGACCTGAGATATTAGCATTTACAATTTACCCTACCACTAAAATTTACCAAAAAGGTATCAGTCTCACCCAAGATAGTCGACATATTTCTGTTGCTATTCTTCATGGATGATAGATGTAGCTAGCTGGCTAGCTAGTTAGGAAGATGACATAAGCATTCGTAATCCCACCAAAAAAGCTCTCCAAATTGTTCAAACTGTGGCAGCAAAGTCCCCTGCCTGTGTCTCCTGTGCATATATCATGCTTGACTTCTGCTTTGCCTCACTCTCTCAGTCTCCCACCGTTTCGCTCTCAGAATTTGCAGAAATCTCATCCACATCTGTCTTTACAATGCCAACATCATCCATTTTTCTGAGTGACAACAGTCCATTCAGCCTGAAAACTCTGAGCACTACAACCGATCAGCCACATGCCATTTTGTATGATCTATGTGCAGATGAAACCATTACTCACAATTCATTACTGAAGCAGTTTGATACTGTATTAAATGTCAGAATGGACAGCATTTTAAAAACCTGTGGTCACCTAGTAAAAGCATCTCTGGCTAAATTCTTTCTTGTGCAGACACAATGCGTGACATTTTAGGTATGGAAATTTGATGACATTTACAACCTCTGTGGTATCTTATGAAATGTAAGTAATTGGATTGGGGTCAATATGACAATTTAAAAATGAGATCTGTGCTAAGGCAGCCACTTGAAACTAGAATGAAAATTTAATCTGGGGTCCAGGGCAACAGCTTGAATCATATTTTATTAAATATTAAATGCATTCTTGATATTTGTTTCAAGAAAATTAAGAAACCAAGCTGGATTTGCCCAAAATCTTCAATTCAGGATTTTTATTATTTTATCTATAGTTGTAAAGTTTTAATTTTTCCATAAATATTTTCTGGTCTCGAAAGCACTCAAAGTAACTGCTACCTTCAGATCAGCATTCTTTCTTTCATTTGATTTTTGTTGTTGTTAATGCTTTGCCTAGATATGATCGTTGTCACATATCAACAAAGTAAAAAATAATCTTACTTCTTTTTAATTACAAATCCATTTTAACACCGCGTACCTGCAATTAGGGTGAAACTATGACAGCAAATTTCCGATGGTGTTAAGAAACACAGCCTGAAATTCATTTTCTTAATCAGATAAAACTTC
>NW_024042187.1:0-29860 GCF_014851395.1 Micropterus salmoides | reverse complement strand
TCTTCCCGTGTTTGTCATGCCACGTCAATAACGTATATCCATATCTCCTCTGACAGAAGTCAAGCAATTTCTGTAAAACTTTGCTCTGAATGTGCGCGCGCGTGTAGTGGCAATCTGAGTGTGTGTTGCAAATAGAGAATGTCTGCCGTTGGTCTCATGCATCATGTATATGGGAATTCATGGGCCATGGATTGGGGCTGGCATGGCTAATAGCTAACAGAGTGAAGGGCGATCTATCTGACATTACACTGCATGTCACCCCATTGACTTCCATTGACTGTGCTTTGGTGCAGAGTGGCATCAATATCATCGCCTCACACCACTCATGAAACGCTGTGTGCCTCAGGCTGAGCAGTAACTGATGTTTGATGTTTTTCATGCTGTTGGCTGAAATATTGATCTCCTCTGACAGGAATGGTGGATATGATGACATGATATGTAGCTTTAATGTACTCTCCCTCTGTACATCTTTCTGATATTCATTTATGCGTTTTCCTCCGTAGCACACTACACTTAATAGCGATAGTTTGACATTTTGGCTTATTCATTTCTTGCAGAGAGCTTGATGAGAAGATTGATACAACTGTCATATCTACACTACATGGCCAAAAGTATAGTGTATATTGTATTTCTATTCAATGAGGCGCTGGAGCTTCAGTTAGCTTAGTTTAGCTTAGCATAAAGACTTGAAGCAAGGGAAACAGCTAGCCTGGCTCTTTTAAAAAGTAACAAATCTGCCACCCAGCACCTCTAAAGTTCACCAGTTCACAAGTTCTATCTTGTTTATTGAATCAACACAGAAACCAAGCACCATGAGGAATCTTGTTGTGAGGTAGCTAGCGGAGACTCCCGGAAGTCACCGCTCCCCAAGAACCGTAAAATCATTTTTACACTTTGGTTTTTGTGTGGATTAACAAATCACTTGTAACGTTAACACGTTAGTGAGCTTTAGAGATGCTGGTAGGCAGATTTTTTTTTTTTTTTTACATTTCGACAACAATAGGATACAGATACGAAAGTGGTATCGATCTTGACATCTAACTGTAGGCAAAAAAGTGATTGGCATATTTCCCAAAATGTCAAACTATTTATTTCACAGAATTCCAGTTACTTTGGTTCCGTGTGTTTTTTTCTTTTCTCTCCTAACTTTATTTATTTCTTCGCAGACAATCATGTGGATGCAGCCACCAAAAGCAGGACCAGCGAGGACATCCTCAGATCCTCCAGACTGTCCACCTACTCACCTGAGCCATATACCCAGTCAGAGTCTGACTACTACCCATACACCAGCTCCCCCAAGGGTAGGAAGTTTTTGAATGGCAGCTGCATTTTGTTTTTATTCGCTGCTGGGCCAAGCACAGACATATAAGTACAGTTCCTGTACTTGTACTCTGTGTTGTCATATTTATTCACTCTATTAATGTTTCCACTCTCAGCTCTATATTCCTACAAGGAATCTCTTTATCTGTTTCCTCTCTCAGCTATCGGATGCCGAGAAGACGCTTCTCAACAGGAGGAATGAAGAGTTGGAGTCACAGTCTTCAAAGAGTAAGAGCTTCATTATTTTCTTTCTCTCTTTCTTCAACATCTGGTTGAAGAAAGTCACCTCCTCAGAAACAACCATAATAATGCACTCCTTATGGTATGGTACTTTCCCCATTTTCCTTCACTGTACATTAAATTAGCAGTTTTCCCTTGTGTCTCTTTCTTTTTGCCTCCCCCTTCTGCCTCTTTCCTCGCTCCCTCTCAGATTGGGAGTGGCATTGGGAGGATGATCCTAAAGGAGGAGATGAAAGCCAGATCTGGTTCCTATGACACGACCCCTGGGGCAGTGCGAGGAATTCTCGTAGTGGGAGCAAGGAACACTCAACACTACAGGCTACGGCACCACGGTGTACAACAACACTGTCAACGGATGTAAGGATCCACCCTGCCCCCTTCGCAGCTCCCTCTTTGTCTCTTGTTCTTTCTGTTTGTGCAAGTTCATGAATGCCTGTAACTGCTGACAGTATTCCTGTGTAGCCATTCCTTTCCATGTGATCATATATGTTGCCAAAGATCTTTTTATGAGACTCATATCTGCTGTCATTGGGGCTTGGGGTGAGGAGGTGAAGTTGTGGATGCAGGTCAGAGAGGGTCATGGCTGCTGCAGGCAGGGTGTTTTATTGATGGAAAGATTTGAGATAGCTGAACAGCTGCTGCCGAACCTGTGGAAGCACAGCAGCAGGAGCAGCTGTGCCTTCATTGTTGTATCTGATCACGCTGACTCTGAACATTTCAAGCTACCAAAAGTGTTCAACTAGGTGCAAATGTGCCAGATGTGATAAAGCCGGACCTGAAGCTACCAATTGTTTCTATTTGGACCACGCTTCACTGGTTCACTGGACTGTTATTTAGCCCCTGAGAGTCAGACACCACCAGCCTGTCTTCATCACCATTCAGCAATTCCCTCTTCTTTACTCCATCTCTTCACCAGCTCCTCTCTCCTAATATCGCTCTCCATATTCTACTCTGTTACTCTCTATCTATCCTTCCATCTATATGTGTTCTCTCTCTCTCTCTCTCTCTCCCTCTCACAGCTGGTGTCCCATATCCTGGTTTATTTATGAGCAATAAGATCTCTCATTAAAACTATTTCTCTGATGGGGGGACACAACTGCATGGGACTCTGTTGTCTACAGTTGAAAGGCAACAAAGCTTTGTAACCACACAAGCTGTGTAGTGCGATGAGATGGTGCACTGTGTCTTGTATGTTGTTTTCCTAATTTTATTTCTCCCCTTGTTCCTGAACCAGTCCTGGCTGGCCTCTTTCTGCCTTATTGCCCCTTTGATGTTTTGGGTTCCTCCCAGGGCTTGATGGGTACCCATCTTGCTCCTTTTCTGTTTTTGTTGTTTTTGTTATGCCTCAAACTAGAGAGACGGCTGTCAAATCTCCACAGAAATTTTGCCTTAATATTTTTTGGAAGAATTTAATCAGCATTTAGGTCAGGGCAGACCAAAATGCTGCTGCATTTGTTTTCTTGTTGTAATAAGGAAGATGATCTCTTTATTTCACAGCTCCAGATCTCAGTACAGCGCTGATAGTGGTGAGTTTATCATTTATGTTTCATGCATTTTCTGAAATGACTTGTCTAAATGCAGACCACCTCCGTTCATGTTCTGTTTTATTTAAATAGAAGTTGTTTTTTGTTTAGTTTTTGAACGGAGGTTGGCATTTCATCATAAATGATGTGTTTGTGCTGATTCAATGACCTTACATCAACAAAGCTCCATTATATGTGCACACATCTGGAACAGTTAGGAATTGTTTGGTTGGTCAGGAGCGCCATCTTCTGGCACTGATTTCAACTTGCCAAACTACATGAAAATAAGTGGTGATGTAAGAACTGTTGTCTTGATTAAGGTACTATTATCTGTTGTTTTCTGTATTTTAGATTTTTTTGTAAGTCCGCCTCGCTACCAGGATATGGACGCAACGGCATCCAGAGGGTGGAACAAGACACAACAATCCACGATTGGGTGTATTTATTATACAGACTTGGGGCTTATATTCAGTTGGTCTCACATCTTTAAAATTGCATTTGTTATATGAAAATTACATCAACATCAAGGCACTAGAGTTGATTATGTTAGGGCTGTTGTTATTCCAAATCTCATTCCATCGTTTATATGTCTCCATTTAAAAAATAATAATGTGCCAGTATCTGTATAAGTTGTCCTTCTTTACACCTGCAGCCTCAGAGTGCAGATTGCTACCAGTACCAGTATGACAGTGGCAGCGAGGTCAACTGGGAAGCAAAGGTAATTTAAAACCCTATCCCTTATTAGATTGAAGCGATAATTTAATGGGTTTTTTCTATTGTACTGACTTAAATTCTCCTTCTCTGTCCTCCCAGCAGAATACAAGGTAAGGTTTTAAAATAATCACTAGAAAAAATTAGTTCCAATATTGTAATTAGGTGTCTGAAATTTGGTAAAGCATGGCTGCCTCTCTCTCTAAAGATTTACCCCTATGAAGCGCTCATTGTCACCACCAGAGGTCGCAATAGGCTGCCCAAAGATGTAGACAGAGCCAGGCTGGAGGTAAGGTTATGCATGGGGTCATTAGGCTACCTGTGCAGGAAAGAAGTTGTCCCTGGTCCAGTTAAAAACTAGCGCCATAGACAAGATTTTAGAAATACAAAGATTATACCCACAGTAGAAGCCCACCCGCCTACAAGACTTCTGACAAGCCACCAATCAAACTCTGTTTCATATATAAAAATAATATTTAATTCCCATCCCAATTTTAACTGTTAAATGATATCTTATAAAATTTGATCTAATATTGTGGTCTGGTACAGACTTTATTTCTATATTATTTATTTATACATTTCATTTTTGCCTAGAAGACTGACTTTGGTCTAAACATGTTAGTATCAGCCTTAGAAAACCCAACAAGTAAACTACTGTATGGGTGTAATTGTTTAATTTATGTGTGTGTTTTTGTCAGTATAACCTTGATGTCCTCAACTTCTGTTATGAATTGACACTTTACAAATACATTTAATTGAAACTGAATGGCAACTAAGGCCTAGTTGAAAAGAATAGTAGTAGAGGAATGTGAGACGTCCTTGGAAAGTGTTAAAAAATGACAGGTACAATGTGATAACCTGGGTTGTCTTTTTGTCTTTCTTTGTGTTCTCAGCGTCACCTTTCCCCAGAGGAGTTTACCCAAGTGTTTGGCATGACCATGGAAGATTTTGACCGGCTGGCTCTGTGGAAGAGAAATGAGCTCAAGAAACAGGCCCGACTTTTTTAATAACATATTGGACATCCTTTGATACTGGCATAAATAGAGTGAGATACTGGCTGTAGAAGGGGAAAGAAAGAGATGGAAGACTTCTACTCAGTTTCACTGCCATGGCTGAGAACCTGTTCTAGATCTCCTCATACCACAAAAAAAATTCTGGTCACACCAGTGTGGACTGAGATACTGAGGGAAGGCCACAGAAACATTATGCACAGTTGGACTATTAAAACTGTTACATGGTTGCCAGTGCAACTGTGGCGTTATGATGGAGTGGTGTTTAAGCATAGAGACTATAGTACAATAGTGTTGTGCTTTTCTTAAGCCTGAAGGATGAAGGACGGTGTTACTGCGCCCTATAAGGCCACTTGTGGGGATGTCTGTGACCAGAGCCGCAGTACTAAAACATAAAGAGAGAATTTTGGCTTTGCCTTATTTGTTATGCTCTATTAGTTATGAGTGTGCAGCACCAGCAATCTGAATGAGTAGAATGTAGATACGTATATTATTTCTGACACTTTATCAGTTTGAATGATTAGATGAGGAGAATGAGTGAGTAAGCATACAGCATCACCTAGCTTTGGTTTATAATAGGGATGCGTTTTGTTCACCCGTTTCCCTGCGTTTGCTCTTTCACATTTAAATGCTGTGTCCCTCTGGTTTACACTAATTGATATAGAATGAGACAAGAAACAATCTGAGCTGGACGCAGCTTTTCAAGTCAATTGATGTGTAGAAAATGAAAACCAAAGTGAAATGCAAATATACAGATTAGCAGATCACTTTCATTTAATGTTCTGGTTAAATAGTTCAAGGTCACTGTGCAGCTGTATGGTAACCTAAAAGAATGTGCAATCCAGTAGATTAAATACATAAGTAAACACAAATTCAGTCCTCCTGCTCCATGTTTTCCAGCTCATTGCAATAGAATAATGACTAAATGTTTTAGAATGAGGACTGTAGTAGTCCATACATTCACATTCTGTTATTTATTAATTACTTTTAGAATGATAATCCAATAATTTTGTAGCTACAGAGATTATATTCATTCACAATGAAATGCTCTGCAAGGTATTAACACACTGACAAAGATCCAGGGTTGTTGAAGACTTTACTTCCTTTGAATACTGTTATTTTTGATTTGTCACTGAAAATTAAACTTTAATCAAATTCTGTCTCTTCTTTTTTATTTGTAGCTGGGAACCATCCACTTGTATTTTGTAAAGGAATTGTTTGACATTTTTGGAATTACTAGAGGGCAGACAGGGGAAAAAACAGGGATTTGGACCCAGACGCAGGAACACCAAGCCAGCAAGTTCAGTTTTCTATTTTTACTGAAGAAACAAAAGGTACATTCCATGGTGAGGTGATGTCCAACATTCCATGTGGCAAATCCAGAACAGAAGTAAAATAAAAACAGGTAGTACATTCAGGTAGTTATTCCAAAGTCCACACTAGACACCAAACAAAGACGGACTGACAAAGGACCAGGGAAGCACACGGACTACACACACACACACACACACACACACACGCAGGAAGTAAAGTAAAACAAAACAGAAGGGGAAGACACAAAATAAACAGAAGTCCAAACCAAACCATGACAGTACCTTGCCCCCATCAAGGAATGGCTCCCAGGCCGGCAACGTGACTGAAAACCAGGACCAGGAGTCTGAGTCAAAGAACAGAACAGAACAAGAGGGAGGGCAGCCAGGAGGCAGGATTGCTGGACTGGAGGCCAGTGACAGAGCAGCTGGGCTGGTTAGCTGGTATCTGGAGTCAGAGCTGAAGGCCGGCGACAGGGCAACAGGATTGGAGATTGGCTACAACAGGGAGTTAGGCAGGAGGGAGTAGGCATGGCTGCAGTTCTCGCTCAGGGACGTGGGGTTGCTTAAACTCAGTAGAGACAGGAAGTAGCAGTAGCTCAACAAAGTCAGGGTGTTGCTGCAGCCCAGCAGGTGTCTGAGAACCAGACGAAACTGGTGGCAATCCAGTGGAACAGAGCAACTGAGTCTCTTGCTTGCTAATCAGCTGAGTCTATGTGAAGCTGGATGGAGAAGTCTCTGAAGAGCAGATCAGCTGACTCTCTGGAACACAGGGCAAACTGAATTACTGTGAAGCTGTTCAGATGGCCAGTTTAGTCTCTGGGAGGCTGAATAGCATAATCTCAGAGGCGCTGGTCACCTGAGTCTCTGTGGAGCTGGCCATCAATGTTTCTGGGAATCTGGCTAGCACAGTTTCTGGAGCGCTGGCCAGCTGAAGCAGACTGATAGCAAGCTGGAGGCTGGTGGCCTGGATGCTTGCAGACTGCATAACTGGCTGGCTGCTAGCAGGCACGGATGTAGGCAGATTGCTAACAAAGTCCAAAAGTTCATCAGAAATAGCGTCTGCTGGGTCCATCATGGTCAGTCCTCACTGTCATGTGTGCAGACACGGGAAAAACAGGGATTTGGACCCAGATGCAGAACATTAGGTAGAGCAAGTTCGTTTTCTTAATTTAATTGAAAGAAACACAAAGGTACAATCTTACAGTGAGGTGGTAGGTTCACATGTCCAACAATCCAAGTGGCAAGTCCAGAACAGAAATGAAATACATCCAACAGTGCACAGGTAATTATTCCAAGTACATAAACAAAAGAAAGCAATCCAGGGATGGTAGACAGGCAAGATCAAAGATACAAAATACACAGCAAACAAACATGCAAGTGAGGGTAACAGGCAGGGACACTAGACACTAAATGAAGACGGACCAGGGCAGCGCACGGAATACGCACACACACACACAAGATGGCAGGATCATTACACACAGGTGAAACACTTTAGGCATAAATATCAACATCCATCCATCGTCAACTGCTTATCCTGCGTACGGGGTCACGGGGGGCTGGAGCCAATCCCAGCTGGCATCGGGCGAAAGGCAGGGTACACCCTGGACAGTAAATATCAACATATAATGCTGTAAATAAAAATGTGAAAAGAAAAAATAAATTAATTAAATAAATCTTTTTAAAGTGAGTGAATAAAATTGTAACCCACACCCTTAAGTTGGGGAGTGCCAGTGCGCATGTGTGGTGTACCATATTTGGGAGACACTAAGCCTCCGTTTAGCTGTAAATGTAACGTGTAAGTCATTGAGTCGCACATGTCGTTTTGTGTGAAAACCGTTCAACGAACTGCATCTCTCATCTCGCACAATATACGTCACCAACATGTTAGCGCGGTAATGCTAGTTAACATTCATTGCTTGGTTGCTATTAGCTGGATTACTTAGCTGTGTTCCACGCAGAAATATATCTCACCTGATGTGATTCATCCAACGACTCTTAGTCCTTTTATCACATCATCCTCTCATGTAAGTTTTTTGACCTTAGCTTCAGAAACTTTAGCTTCAGTCATTGAGAGAGACAGTTACGATGTCACACACATGTCTTTTGGGTTTGTGGTCTTATACCTAAACTGTTTTACATCAAACTGCGGCTTGAATTTAAAATTTTTCTTTGAAATTCACAAACATCATATGTGTAATTCAAACGGGATCACAATATTTGTTGTCCCTCGCCATTTACTGCTGGAAATATTTTTCCCGAAATAAGTGCGGTGTGTAGATAGAATTGGCTTGGTTCAAAGGTAATAGAAACAAAACAGTTTATTATGTTAGGTCTTTTTACACCACTGAAAACATAGTTATGTATATTATATCGATTTCGGTCTATAGATCCTCCTAAATATTACACACTGGACCTTTAAACACACTAGATACAAAGTGTTAATTACTATTAGCTTCTCGGCAAGAAAGCGAATAAGACTACTCCAAACATGTAAAACTATTAGAAATCATTATACCTGTTCAAAGCTGTTAAAGGCAGTTCATAACTGAAGCTGACGCTAGGACCCAGCAGAGAAGCAGCCTGACTCAAGCTCCCGACCAGCGGACCTGTAAAGTAGCGACTGTATCTGTCAGCAGTGGCTTCACACGCCTGCACACCATAGCTTCACACACTCACTCACTCACACACTCACTCACTCACACACTCACTCATGGGCCTGCAATAAACTTCAGCAGTTCTCACCGGGACAGCATCACCAGCGGAATGGACACAAAAGCCACCAAATGTAAGTTTACTTTTCAACCTGAAACAGGGCTGCAAAAGAGATTGGCTGGTATGATGAGTGCTGGTTATTCTGCGACTCTTTGTGCAGTTTGCTAAGGTGGATTTAGATATGCTTGTTTGTTTAATGTGTTAATTGGTCATTTTTCAACCCTTTCAGACACCCACTGTGTGTTTCCTTCCTCTCACACCTCTGACTTCAGCACCCCCAGGCTCCCTATACTTCACTGGTTTAACATTATTGTTTTGAATTTATACTTTATCATACAGCTTTTTCTGCCCTAGTTGCACATAATTTTCTCAAAATTTATATTATCTCCATGTGACCCTAACAACCAGGAATCTATTGTCTGAGAACACCCATGAAGGTGTGCAATGGACACGTCCCCTCCTGTAATACATCTAAGAAGACAGAATGGTAGTGCACTGAAAATATAAATAAGGTCTCTCTGGTCTCTCCCCAGCTGCTTGAAGAGGCAGAAAACCAAGTGCTTGTCTAAAGTTTGATTGTTGTTATAGAAAGTGAATCTCACTCATCCTGAGTCAAGTCAAATATCTGGATGTGGAGATTAGACGGACATTGTTTGATATTGGACACCACCAGCAAAGAATTCCTTCTG
This sequence comes from Micropterus salmoides, assembly GCF_014851395.1. Classification (NCBI taxonomy): domain Eukaryota; kingdom Metazoa; phylum Chordata; class Actinopteri; order Centrarchiformes; family Centrarchidae; genus Micropterus; species Micropterus salmoides. Next base: position 20,342 of record NW_024042187.1, on the reverse strand, counting down.
CTCTGGAGTGCCACAGTGCTTTTGTGTTGAAATAGTTAGAAATACAAAATGTGTTTCCGCCCCATGTGTTCTTTTTTTTTGGGAGGGGTGCAGTGGCCCCCCTGCACAGTATAACATTTTCCCACATTGTAACTGAAAACAAATACACTTGCCCTCCTTGTGGGCTTTGGCATGAGGTTAGAAGTAACAGCATTCACAGGGCGAGGTCACCACCAAATAAAAACTTCATATAAGTTGTAACTTCAAATATAAATTTCAGTTTATAGTTGATGTAAATGTGTTTGAACTGATGTTGCCGAATCATGGTACTGCTTTTAGAGCTGTAGAGTCTTAAGCACTTTTCATAGACTTGTTGCCAGCAGGTGATAGTGATTAAGAACTTAATGGACATTTTTACTTAACTGACCAGAGGTAAAAGGAAATGGTACAATCTGCATACATGGTACTTTATTTTATTCCCAGCATCACAGCCACTTTTACCCATAAAAACAACAACCTTTTTTTCTGCCTTTCCCTTCCATGATTTACTTCGTTTCCATCCTTCCTCACCTTGTCATTGTGTGTGGATTATGTGGATGTTACCAGTGAGTTTGGTGTGTACACAAAGGATCTAAAGTAGGAGGTGTCTCTCTCAACCCACGACTTTCTATCTGTGCTTTGTGTTTGTGTAAATGCCACAGGAAAAAACACACGGTGACGGCTAGTGATCCCCAGGGAGCACCCTACTGTTTATATGGTGTTTGTATCCTCTGATTGGCTGCTGCTGAATTACTTTTCCTCAATTTGTCTTAAATAAGGCTACAAGTAATGACAATCTATCAATTCATTGTTACGTTTGTGTCAATAAAGACAAATGCTCTTCACAAGCTAAGTGATTCCAAAGGGGCACCTTCCAATCATTTATTTTCTCTGAACAATTTAAAAATCCCAAAATGATTCAGTTTATAATAATTTGACGTAGAGAAATATCTCATATTTGAGGAGCTCGAAATAACACGTTTTAATTCGATATATTACATTATAAGTAATTAATGAATTATTAAAGTCGTATTAGTAATAATTAGTAGTGCAGTACTGAACTGCTAAATTGCTGGTGCTAAATTACCTGGTGTTTAGGACAGTAGAAGCAATCTGTAAAGATAATCTTAGACACATATTATCACCATTCAACCACATTGATACGGTAAACTTATTGGCAAACTGCCTCTGCCGTGTCCACCTGATGAATGTCATGCTCCTTTTAGCTCTGTTTTGCTATCCACCAACTCCCATGGGAAATATCAGCTTTGTCACCAGGCAGGTAGCGTACAGTGGCATGTTACAGCTTTTTTGCTGAAAGCAGATGTCTGCTGCTGTTGGAAATGAAGTTGATTAGAGAGAGTGAACCAAAACAGTGAAGTTGTGGACCATAAAATCAAAACAATGAGCTAGAAGAAGCTCCCAGAGCTGTGGATTATTCATTACAGGTGAACCCCTCCACATCACAGGTCATGGGTAATTTTAGCCATTATTGATATAAATAGAATGATTAGTGCAGTTTTATTCATCAGTTGATCAACTAATTGTCTCAAAGGTTGCTTTTGGTAAACTTTGACCATCAAAGCTTGCTGTGTAGAGTTCATGAGTTCAAATATCAAGCTTGGTAAAGATGGTAATGAGAGGCAGGTATGATCTTGAATGGTGGGAGCTCCGTTACATGCTCTATCCAAGCCAGCTGGAGCAGCAGTGGAACAAAGGTTCGGTTTCCACAGTCGCCTCAGTGTGCACTGTGAGAAGCAGAGCATCAGGTGGGTGTGAGAGGGGAGAGGCTGTCCCACCAGAGATGCATTTCAGTGGTGGGATTGCCTGTGATTTAGTCAAGCAGATATGATGAATGGTGGCTATTGTCAGGATGTTTTGGAGCATATGGACGAACTTGTGGGCCGAAACCTTGATCTGCCATGGACTCTACGATGATGCATAAATGTAACATACTGTTCATGTAAGCACGAATCTGCTGCATGCGCATGAAATCCCTACTCCAGCCATGTGTTTCCCTCTAATGAGATGGTTAGAGTGCCCCGCATATCCACATTCCTCTGAGAAATGTATGAAAAGAGAACCTGTGTGTTTGGGAGTGTGAATGTGCCTTGTCTTAGAATCAGATTTGTTCCCCTCCAATATGTTATTCACATACAAAATAACCAATGGCTCTCAGTAACAATTTATTTTTTTCTGACACCAATCTCAGTCTTCAGGCTTGTGGAGAATGTCTTTGAGAGTAAACAAGGATTTGAATTGTGAAAAATTGACTTAAAACATGGTTTCAGTGGGTATGGGTTAGCAGGGGAAAAGAGCATAATTAAAAGGCAGCTTGCTGTCGTCATCTAGCCAGTGGTCAGTGACCTCACTGTGTCATTTATGCCGTGTTTCTCATTACGTATGCTATAAAATGCATTTTTACATAGCAAAAGCAGAGTTTGTGGAAGTAACTTAACCCCAGGGTTATATCATTCTTAAAATACTTTTCCAATATTTTACAATCTGGATCTTACAGTCATACTTTTAGCTAATTTAACTAAAATGTAATGCTGTCATAGTGCAGGCTTGGACGCCAGTGGTCAGTTGGAAGCAGCTTTCCAGTAGAGTCCAATGGGGCCAAGGAAACAGGAGCCTTCACAGCAATAAAAAACTCATCCTGTTGTTTAGTTTGATGCCGACCCTACTTTTCATTCTGTTTGACTTCTCAGTTTCAGACCCCTCTGTAAACCTGTAGGTTCAATCGGGAAGTAGCTTTACAAAACAAAAGACAGCCATTGCAGATTGTTTGGGTAACAAATTTCACAGTGTTCACCTTCATTTAAACATCCAAATAACACCTTTTGATTGGACTATGATTTGACTGTTAAATAGCTGTCTGGATTCCTTGGCCTTACTAGACTGTTGTGAAGCTTTTTCCAGTGGAGCGGTCCTTTTTATTCTCTCTACAGTGCTTGGTAAATGCAGTGTTATTCAAACCAACTGGAACACTATAATAATAAAATATATAAGGATCTCCCTTACATCTAAATTTTATTTATACAATATACATGTTCAATACGTTCTGTTTTTTAGTTTGCTCTGTCAGACATCAGTCAGTAGATATGTTGATGCTCACACTTACAGTACATTATATTATATACACAATGACATATAGCCTACAGTATATGCCCCATCATGCAAGGGCTGTAAATAATGGTTAATTGTGGGCTAGCCCTATAAAAACTCCCCTCTTTAACCCTTTGAGATGAGGAGATCACTGTGATTCATATGGCTGAGATATGTGCAGTGTATTCGTGTGTCTGTGCACGTGTGGGCGTGCAGACGTGTATAGGCAATGGTCATTCCCTGCACAGCTGTGTTACCATAGTGAAATAATGCACAACATTTCCCCAGTTGCAGAGGGTGAAAAGTGATTCTGCCTGGGGTGTGCATGCATACGGGTACAAGCAATATACTCACAGGGACATTTCAGATTTATTAGAGAGAGTTGGCAGTTATAATAATGCTGGCCTAGCCTGTTATCATTTTGACTATATGTTGCTTGACAACAGCTATTATTCAGCACTGAAATATGATTCTTATTAATATGCACGTATAGACTTTGTAATATTTTAGGAATAAATCCAGGTTAGCAGTTCACTGTGTACGGATAGCACTGACAAAATGTATACCACATTTTCCAAGCTAGGATTCACATGTTAAACCTTAAATATGAAATGCTTTTCTGTGTGGCCTAATTCATGCTACATTCATCCTGAAGCACATACACTAACAATAGGCATTTAATGGTGATTTGAAAATTATTGTAACTGCTGTTTAGTCTTCTGATAAGTATATAAAGATATACTGTACATAAATGTTTATTTCTTAAAGACTACCTTTACACAATAAACTACAGAAATGTTACATTTACAAAATTAAACTACTCAACATAATACAAGGAGAATGCAAGGCTCCTCAGATCATCCTCAGAAGGACATATGCTCTACATGATGGTTAGACTCACACAACAGCAAGAAGACACTTAGAGAGTGTCCTAGTTTTCTGGTGAACAACGGAAAACAGCTCCGCTCCAGTCAAAATCCCATTAAAACGAAAAAATCCCAAATGGAGACAAAGCAGCTCCTTTTCCCTTTTTGTGAATGTGTGACTGCGAAATCCCCGGTTGTGCGTGTGTGTGTGTGTGTGTGTGTGTGTTTAGGTGGGTGCGCGCAGATGTGTTTGCAGGCATGCATGTTCTGTGTATATTACCCTTGTCTGTGCAACATCAGTAAAGCAGTGCTTCCACTTGCAGAATAGCATCTTTCTCAGAATGTGAATACTATTCTGTGGGGGAGACATAGCATTGTGGTGATCTCATAGGACTCAGGGCAGATACGGGTTCTGAATAATACTCACTGCACTGTAGGGCCTTTGTCTGGCAGCAGGCTGAGTCAAGCCCTCTGTGCCATCTCAGGCCTGAATAAATCAGAGAGCAGAAGATGAAAAATGGGAAAGAGGGGAAGGAGGTTTAGCAGACAGACATCCCCTACATCGTGGTCTGTTCTGTGACCTTTAACTTGACTCTTTACTGAGAAATACCCAGATGCAACTGTTGCCACCTGGCCAGTGCTACTATTCTATGATCAGACTTCTACCCATCTGTCCATTTTCTATACCTGCTTTTTTCCATTGACGGTCACTGGGAAGCCTATCCCATAATGCACTGAGAAAGACAGGGAAACCCCCTTGAGAGTTTCTCGTTCACAGTGCAAAACAGGCACATGTGATGATCAGCTATTGATGTGTATTGGCTATCAGACACAATAGATCTGACATGATAAGGAGGAAGTGAAGGATTACGGGTGAACAGTTTCTTGGATTTTTCTCACACGAAGAAAAAATCCTGGAAAAGCCCATCTTTGACTTTGAATATATTCTTTATCCATTTTTTTCCTCCATGTTACACACAATACACATGAAATAATTTCTGTGGCACATGTCCAGATGCCACACATCTGGTGGATTTGGCCCTTATTGGGCTGATGGCATGCAGTCTGATCCCAGGTTTACGCTCCACTACTCCTATGCAAAAGCACAGTGCATAAACATATTGGATGTCAGATGGGGAAACGGGCAGCATTGCTTTACTAACCTGACCTGTAACTGGGGCTGTGGACCATCTCTCACTGCTGAGATAGCAGCTTCCTGCTATCACCGCTGTTTCCCAGATAACTCAGCTGCAGTATAGCCACAGGTAGCTGTGGGAGTATAGTGTGCATGTGTGTTTGAACATCAAACGCTTTAGCGCTCCATTGGTGCCCTTCAAAAGTCAGTTAATGGTTAAACAGGTGAGCGGGACTGCACAAACCCATAATTCTCCCACTCCATCACCATGGAAACATCCCAGGCACTTAAGACGCCTAATGACTTGACTGAGTAGATTTCTCTCTGTGAGGAGCTCATTAGAGCGGCCTAATTAGAAGGAGTGAGGATGCACGTTCAAGCCTGAATTTTATTATAAACATTGACTGCAGGAAACATACACACAGACCGTTTACATGATGTCTACAAATATTTGCAACGATAGGGGGAATTTAACCCAGGCCTGGTCTACTTAAGGGAGATCTAAACTAAGATGTAAGCCTGGAAAGTAATTGTGCTGCGGAATGCGTGCTCCAAAGGTTTTACCTAATTTGGGATCATGACATGGAGCCTTCAGTTGGCAATCAGTTCACTTTAAGTGTCAGTCTGTAAGTCAATGTAGCAGCTGATTATTTAAAGTAAACCAGGACAGAATAATACCTTCTGTATGAACAAAGACATTCAAAGCATCTATTTTGCAGGACTGTTTCCATCTCTAGTGTATTTGTATGTGCATGTGTGAGTATCATAGAGTGTGGGATCCTTGCTTTATTTTATGATAACCTGAAGCATCTTACCGTGTACAATAAAAACAGTGGGGAGGCCATGTTTTTACCTTTACGACTCCTCCAAACCAAATAAGTTTTTCCACATGCTCCCCCCACCTGCTGCTCAACTTCAACATGTTTTCCAGTGTGCGTTTGGTATGTACCAGTGTGTACATGGTTGATTATTGTATGCTTGTCTAAAATGTCCACCCACTTAACAAATGTTCATCCCAAAGCCACAAGAAAGGAGTTCCCATGCAGGACTACCTGCAGCAGCTAAATAAAGGTTTGTAATAATGGTATATTGAACAGCTCCATTATATTGTCAACCATTTGAAATACAGTTGCAGAAGCAGAAACATTCAATTCTATCTAGCGTAGGATCTAGACAGTGCATTGAGAATGGTGGTCACCAGAGACAGTACAGTAAAAGCGGGAGTGGGTCAGCTGACAGGAAGAGGAAACAGAAGGCTGGCGGTGATAAGTGATGTCATCACTAGAGGGAGGAAGTCCATCTCTATAGGGGGCATATGGGGCATCCACTTACAGTTGGTCAGCCTATTAACTAATGTAGGACAGGAAAAGTTTTTTTGTTGGCAGCATACAGGAAAAATCAAAATCTTTCTGTAAGGGTCTTCAGTAGTTAGTTTATCAGAGCAGGCACGATATTTAAATGTTTAATTTGATCAAGTTCCCCTTAATCACTGTATATTTGACATACCATGACAAGCCTCTATGTTATTTGCCGTCTGGGTTTGTGTCAGTGTGTCTGGGAAACAAGTTGAACTCAACACCTTTTAAGCTGATATGTCAAACTTGCTAGCAAGCAGTTGCTTAGGTGCACATTCAGCAGATACGGAGCAACATTAGTTCATTGGTCCGCCAACTCCTGTGGAAAATAGCTGGTAAATATTCCACTTTGTTCACTGATTAGTTGCTAACTTTGTCTATCGGTTGTTTGGTGCAGGGGAGGTGGCATACAGTGGGTTTTTCCTAAAAGCAGCAGCTTGCTGCATCTGAAAACAACACTGATGAGAGCAGTGAGACTGAACCAAAACAAAGGTTACGATATGGTAACCCTGGTTTTATGAGCACAAGCGGAACCCTCTACTGGACTCTATGAGTACAGAGGGTGCATCGGTAGCAACGTCCTATTGGCTGCATGCACATTAAAAATTTTAGTGGGCAAGTGCTTGTGTACGATTGGAGGAGATAGTTCCCATTGAGTCCAGTAGAGGGCGGAGCCTGTGTGAGATAGAACAGTAAAAATGCGTCTGCAAAACAAAAACAATGCAAAAACAACCTGAAAGATGCTAAAATGCTTCATAGAGCTGATGGGAACTGCAGAGACAGGTGAAAATTCTCTGTGAGGTTATCACTACGACTGAGACATTTTACATACATTAATTATTTTGATCTACTAATGCTAGTATTAAAATGTTGATTCTAGCAGCTGTAAAAAAAAAAAAATAATAATAATGAATAGGAATCAGGCTGTGTTCATCCACCTCAAATCCTACCCTAAAATGACAAAAATACAGGCCAAACAGAAGCAAAAGGAAAGACAGTTAGGTCACAGTTGCAGTCATCATGCTGATTTGTATCATATTCCCAATGAGCCAATACTGTCTCTGTTTACCTATTGCGGGCTCCGGAGATATCAGTTTGTGAATGCCCAGACATGTTGTGTGTTGGGGTGAGAAGAACCATCAGTCTTGGGAAATGCCTGGAATGTGAGGAGTAAAGTGGGAGGAGATTTCATCATGATAGGGCACAGGCTGGTGAGAGAAGACATTGTTGGCACACTTCTTAATGCAATTAAAAACCTCAAGCACATCTGGTTTACCTCCCCTTTGTTGGCATGTGCTGGCTACACACACACCTCAGTGATCTATATAGAGCACACTGGTGTAATAAATTGGTGGGGGGGTTTAACTACAGATGTGACATTTTTGTATTCTTCTGTATTCTGATTTGGTGATTTTCTTTAAAACATGCTTGCCCCAGCTTTGATGATTATGAGTTGGGTGCTGGTATTTAGATAACCCTCACACGGCATGACGATAACATTCAAACCCTGCTGTCTCTCAACTGAAAAAACTCTCCTGTGACTCACTTAACATGAGATAAGATTATGCTTTTTCACGCACAAACACACACTCAAAAAAAGCTTTTCATTTCTTTTCAGAAGTTGCTGGGTCATATTGTTCAGCTGGCTTTAGTGATGAGACAAAGAAACGCTCCCACACTGTGTTTCTGGACACCTCTGTGTCTTCAACCTGCAGTACTCTTTCATGTCAGATCAGGTTGGGAAATGGCTACATATCCAACATGTCCAAAGACAATAAGGAAGGGGAGACTTCCAAGAAAAACCCAGCAGTTTTCATTAGATGCTGATCTCTTGCAGAGACACAGATGGTACAGTCATTTGAGTTTCTAACAGCAGCTTTGTCTAGCAGGAGTTTAGCTCTTTGCGGTTATAACAATGTTTTGTATTGCAGACTCGATTAGTGGAACTCACTGTTAATCTGGATAATGCATCTATTTCCTAGATTAATAGTCCATCATGTTTTAGCAATTCCCCTGAATGCATCTGCTTTACTTTAACACATGACAGCTATAGTACCCAGTTGTAATGTGAAGAAAAGAGATGTGCTTTTTCACAACATTTTGTGCTTTTCCCGTCCCTCCTCTGGGCATCCACGGTCCTGTGTGAGTTCACAGCTTTACTGAGGAGGTCAGAGTTCACATTTAGTCACAGTGAGGAGCGGTTTGGCCATAATCAAGTCTAGCAGGCTGTGTCTGTGGTATTTGTCATGAGAGGATTGTGGAAAGGTTGGGAAACACTCAGGGAAGCTCTTAGGTGTGTCACAAATTCGATGGTAGGAGGACTTCCTGTCTACTTAATTAAGCAATTAATTTCCCCATTTTCCTACACTGTCATCCTTGGGAGTGTAAATTTCAATGTTTAAATCCTCTGTCTACAATATATGTGCACAGTATGGCTAGTTATATTATTCGTTGTCTGTCACTTATTGTCTAGTAGTATTTCTGCTATGTTCTTCACCAAGATTACAGGTATCTGTTGTCTCTTTTCTAAGAGTTTTTATAGTTTTTTAAGACATTTATAAGCCGTTTTGGTGGTAGTAGGGGTCTCAAACCTCACTAAGTATTTGGTGCTGACCAAACCACATCAAGTATCAGAACACTTTCAAGTACCAAAAGTTGGTATTGAATTCCTAGACTTTTAGGCAAAGTTCATGTACCCCTTGTCAAAAGGGGTCATACCAAGATTCAAAACAACAGGTGATATCATATTTTACATGCTGGTATCAATCTAATATCACAGTGATTGTTCAGTCTTGTGCACCAGGCAGCCCTATAGCCAGCTGACACTGTTTTCATTCTGCAACTGATTTGCAGTAAAAGCCTACACTAAGCAGTGTGTTTTGTTCGTGTGTGTTTGTTTGTGTAGTGTTAGTGCCCGTGTGATTGAAGGCAGCGTGTTGCATCGTGTTGGGGCACATGCGTCTGCCTCAAGGCAACAAGTCATCCACGTGTAACTCTGAAAAGTCTCAACTTGCCTCTACCTCCGGTCCACAGCCTTTACTCAATCTCGTCTGTATCTTTTACGTTATATTTTCAAATGAATACATTTAAAATGTAGCAATTACCACTTGCAGCATCAGCTTCACTGGGAACATTTCACTTGTGTCTTTAACAGTGAGTAACAGTGTTGAAGATGCTCTCGCATAAAGTTGTAGTACAATGCCTTAACTGTATCTGGTATGTCACTGGCATCATCTGGATGGCAGCCTTTATGTGCAACTAGTTAAAGGTTAATAATGTATTGAAGGAAAGAATGTGGAAAAAATAAAGAATGTGAGTTAGCTATTAGTCGTCGTGTGTGTTTAAACAGCAAGTCTTTCCCAGGTGCTATACGATCCCAAGGATTACAGGGGAGGGGGATACAATAGGGCTACACACACACACACAGAGCACCCCCATCCCCCCAAAAAGAAAAGAGAGGAGGGGAGACTGGTGGGAGGGAGGTAGGGAGATAGCAGATCAGAAGGAGGAAGGGAGAGGTAAAGGAAGCGTGAATTCAGTAGTAGGCCGACTTTAGCTCACCTCCACTACAAAGACTTCACAGGACAGCGCACACAGGGAGGCACAGACTCTGGAATATCTCCTACAGTATCTGCATGTATATGAATTAACCGGTTTCCTAACCTTGGAAAATGGTGGGACTCTCATCCACTGCTGTCGAGGGTAAGTGTCTTTGGAAGGTCTTTATAGCTTGTCAATATAGGCAGGAATCTAAAGCTAAAGAAGGTGTGAGGGTTTGTAAAGATATGTTAAAATATGGAACACTGTGAAGCAGTAAAGGTGTTGTTAGCATGAGACTGAATGCTAGGCATCAGGTGATGTTTACTCTACGCTTTAAGCATCATGCCAGCTTGCTGAAATGCCAAGAAAGGCAGTAATGTTGAAGTGTTGAGAAAGCAACAGTTTGCCACCCAGACTCAATAGTGAAACACTGCAATTTTTGAGTCACTAGAGACTCTTTGTGGGTTGCAAATTCTTGTGTGATTAGCTGGAACGCCTGCCTGCAACAATATTGTGAAACGAGGTTGCTGCCAAATGACTGAATTTTGTCACTTTCGACATACTGTGAAGTTATGTGTGTGTGTGTGTGTGTGTGTGTGTGTGAGTGATGTGTGGCAAGATAAGTAAGCTCAGTATGAAGAAAGCCTTTGGCATGAAAGGAGGGAGTCAAAAAAAAAAAGCGTGCACCCGACTGAGGTCACATTATTCTTTATATCAGGGTTTGTTGGACATGTTAGCACAGGTGCTCAACTCGCTGACATTATTAACCCCCCCCAACCCCCACCCCCCTTCTCCCTCCCTCAAAGAAAATCTGATAATTCAAGCCTCTTTTAAAGGTCTGAGTCTGCACTGTTAAACAAACTATTCTCTCTGCTTCGTCAAACACTCACAAACACACTCTGCAGAGTCTTGCACTAACAAAGTGAGGAATGTGTTTAGTGTTTAACAGCAATTGTCAGACTAGTGTGAGGAGGTAAATGTTTGAGTGTGTCCAAAGCTTTGAATGGCTAAACACATTCCTGCCGGCATGGTGCACTGCCTGCACCCATCTTTTGTGCTTTCTAAACTTTTAATAATCCCTCATCATGTTTTGTCTCAATTTTCTCAAGTCAAATACTCCTTCTAGTAGTTCCAGATATTCCATGGCTTCTGGCCTGGCTTTAATTAAACCATATCCAACCTGTTTTTTTTATGTAGCATTCGTATCTTGTACAAGCTTGTGTGTAGTTGCCCTCAGGTGCTAGACTCAAAATCTGTTTTATCTGGCTTTTAAAGACATCAAAGGCACACATAACGCACTCACACAAGCACACACAGAATAACAGTTACTGCAGAGATGTAGGGGACCATGTAGTGTGAGTAGTGTGGTGTGTTGATAATAAAGGCATGACTGGGGACTTAAGGGTGGTCTTATGTGCCTCACATGCCAAACACTACGTAGTAATTCCTCTTTGCTCATTTTGGCACAAGCAGAATAACACTGTAATCGCCAAATTGGATAATCAGCTCTTCAGAGATCTGGTCCAAGTGAAATAGTGAAATAGTTTTATGAGTGTTGTGACCCAATTCACACAAACTCCTTGAAAGCAACGCCTTGATTTCTGTGTTATATTTTATTTAGTGCTGACTGGTGTACATTTTCTGTTTCTCTCTGCTGAGAATGACTCATGCTGTCTTCCACTCAGTTAGGGGAAGCCCAGCGGTGCACTGAAGCCAGAATCTCAACAGCTGGAACCTCTGGCAGAGAGACAGCGCTCACCAGGCCAAGACATCCCACTCACATGGGTTTCCCCTCCTTCCCCTTCCTCCCCTTCCTTATTTCTCCAAAGTGAATCGGATCTTAATGAGGAGACATTCCAGGTCCCTCCGTGGATTAATGCCTCATGCCCACTTCGAGTGCGATCTTCCTTTTATTACAATACAAGGAAACCACACTAGGAAAGAAGACAAACAGACACAGGCAAAAACACACCTACTGCTCTTGTAACTCTTGGCTGTGGCCTTGGCAGGGCATTGTTAAGCCCATAGGAAGACCCACCTCAGGAAAGTATGCCTGTCTTTAAGGAGTGGGAGCAGCTTCACATGTAGTGCACACATCATCGACAAACACCAGATATATCTAACAGCTTATCAAGACTTTCTGCTTGTCAGCGGTGATTACATACAAGATTGCTGTGTCAGAGTAATAGTCCAACAGTCTGCCTGAACTCATTAATATTCTCCTCAAACTGACACACACACACACACACAACAGGCTGGCCTGTGCCAAAGTTCACTATTAAACACACATCATACAAGCGTTCCAGTGTGTTTTATGTTTTTTGTGCATGTCGGTATGTGTGTGTTTGTATTTGTTTACTGCATCAGGCCTTGTTGCCACATGACTGCCCACTGAACAAAAGCTTTTCTGGCTCAGCGGCTGTCCCGTGGCTGAACCCAGCGAGATGCACGGTTCAGCAGGTCTAATGTGGCTGGATTGTGAAAAGGGGGGCGGGGGGGCAAACAAGTGTGCCAGCAGTGACTCAGCCAGATGTCAGGTTCTGTGGAGGATTTTAGGATTATAGAGGGGGGGGGGAAAGTGCATTAGGATACATCAATACAGAGGGAAAGAATACAAAAGAAGCTATGAACATAGCAGAAGGAAGGGAGAGTCATGTCGGCTGATTGGTGGCAACTCGCTTGTTTCTGGCAGAAAATCAGATAAAGGAGGAATCCAAGCACAGCAGCAGGTCGCGGACCTGTTCTCAGGAGGTCCAGCAGCTGTTGGAGGGAGACAGTTTATTTAAGTTCTGTTCTGAAAACAGGGAGTGGACCAGTCCCGCCTCTCAGATCAACATGTGATGTGAAACATATATTCCTATAAGCTGAGTCCTCACATCATCATCAGCCCTGTGAAGAGTGTGTATTGAAGGAAGGTCTGCTTGTCTGAGCCAGCTTGTAGTGCACGACTTTTAGATAAAGATCAGGACCCTGTGAATGAAACTCTGCTGGCTGATACATTTGGCTGTGCAAAGTGGTCCTTCAGTTATTCTTGTCAGAATCTCATATTTCTGTCAACATCTTTACAGTCTTGCAGCATGGATAATTAGCATTGAGAGTGACAGTTAATTGAGATGTCTGTCAGTCTTTTGAGCCAGCAACACTTCAGAGCTGCTGCACAAAGACAACACTTTGCCCCTCGTGCAGGATGTTCTTTGCATAATACTGTGTAAGAGTTCTTATTTTTGGTACCTCCACTTCCACTTTACTTCTGGGTTAATGAGCAATTAGCAAACATGTTTCCTGTCACTCCTGCCTTTTTTCATTGTTTAGTCTGGCTAGTAAGCGAGAGAGGAGAAGGGGATAGAGGTGTGATAAGGTGGCAGATTGATATTGACAAACTGTGACAGAAAATGAAAGAAAGACACAGGGAAAGCAAAGCAGACATACACCTTGGGATTTGTTTAGACAGTCTGACCTTTGCCCTCTCTGCTGTTACACTGAACCCATGCCCCCCTGACCTTTGCCCCCTTCCCACTCTGTGCAGCGATGGATGTGTTGGTGAGTGAGCTGGGCGTCCTGCTGAAGATGCTGGACCAGGAGAACCTCAGCTCTTCCACGCAGGAGAAGAAGACCTCCGTGTGGAACCTCCTGCAGCAGATACAGCCATCAGGTCAGTGAGAGGAGGAAAGACAAATGAAGTGATTTTTGTCTGTGTTTTATTTCAGACCCCCAGGAGAGATTTTCCACATAATAAAAATGTAGAATGCACTCATTTCAGGTATAGGCCTATATTGTGGGACAGAGGTAATGGAACCACTTCTCTAGATTGCAGTTAACATTTATCCAAAGCGACTTACAATTGCAATACGTGTCAGAGGTCGCACGCCTCTGGAGCAACTAGGGTTAAGTGTCTTGCTCAAGGACACAATTGTAGATGGGTTACAGTGGGGAGTTGATCCCATGTCTCTCACACCAAAGGCATGTGTCCTATCCATTGCGCCATCACCACCCCAAGCTTAAAACCTAAAATATCAGAGATCCAAAGTAATGTTTCTTACCATGCTGTAAGTGTGTCTGTTTTCTCTTTCCCCACCTCAGGAACGGACTACATCTACATGAACTCATCAGTGTACAGAAATGGCACCAGCTTTGTAGAGTCCCTCTTTGAGACATTTGGTGAGTTTGAGCTTCAACATGGGTGCATGGGTGAACCTATCTATATTTATGAGCTGCAAATATCATGTTGTCTTTATGTACAAGAGTGTGAGTTTAAATGTATGTTTTGTTTATAGACTGTGAGCTTGGGGACCTGAAGGATGTCACAGATGATCTGAAAGAAGACAAGAACACACAAAATGACACTCTAAAACAGGCATGTGGACAATTTATAACAAACTGTTGATGTATCCCCGTTTCAGAAATATCAATTGCATGTGAAGGCATTGACTTTTCAGTCCTTTTCAGCATTCACTATCCAAATTCAACTTTGCAAAATCTAGAAAGGAAAAACAGGGATTGTGTTCCATGTTGTGGGGGTTTCCCATTCACACATGCTCATCAATCTGCAGGCTGTTGGAAGAGTAAAGATTTAGAGACACGCCCTGAGCCCATGTGTCTAATTTATGGATATCATTTTGAGGGTTATGCTCTGTATGTCTTTGATGATGTAGTTCCTGGGCTGTGAATATAAAAAATATTTCGTGGTTATGGAGGAAATTTGAGAGCTTTGTTTTTGTGTGTCTCCCTCAGGAGAACTGTGCAGACTCCCCTGCCCCGCACTCAGCTGACTCTCCACCCCCTCTGCCCACAACGCCTCCTCCTGAGGACTACTATGAGGAGGCAGTGCCACTCAGTCCGGGCATGATGCCCGAATATATCATTACACGAGGTCAGCGTCTTCCTACCTCTGATGAACTCAGTGCCCTTAATGTCATTTTGCTCCAAAAACCTCTAAGTCAGTACTAAGCACTTAATCTAACAGACCTTCCATAATTACAAAGTACAAGTTACATTAAAGTGCATGATGGAACATAAGGACTAATTAGGGTTTTTCTTCCATTTTCAGTCAGGCCTAGTCCCCCCAACTCTATAGAGGATGGGTATGAAGATGCTGAAAACAACTACCCAACTACCTGCATAAACTCACGCCGCAAAAACTCATGTGAGTTGAGAATAAAGTTACCCCAAAACAAGATTACAAATAACAAAAAATAAAACATGCTATCTTCTCTGTCATTGCTCTCTCAGACAACGACTCTGACGCTCTGAGCAGTTCCTATGAGTCCTACGAGGAGGATGAAGAAGAGAGGAGCCCCAGCGTCCAACTCACTCATCAGTGGCCCTCGGATGAGAGCTCCATGCCTCCTGCCAGGGACTGTCGCATCTGTGCCTTCCTGCTACGCAAGAAGCGATTCGGCCAGTGGGCGAAACAGCTCACTGTCATACGGGAGAACAGACTACAGGTGAAAAGTTTCAGGAAAGCATACACTCACACATTCAGGATACATATTGCTATTGTTCTTTTCCTTTGCATCTTACAGTATCCTGTGTTCGTACTCCTTTCTGTAGTGCTATAAGAGTTCTAAGGACACATGCCCCTATGTTGACCTGCTGCTGCCCCAGTGCACTGCGGTCTACGCACCCAAAGACAGCAAGAGGAAGCACCATGAACTCCGGTTCACCTTACCCAATGGAGATACACTGGTGCTGGCTGTACAAAGCAAGGAGCAGGCCCACAGATGGCTTAGAGTAAGCTGCACTTTGAAATTATATCTGTGAATGCAGGCATGGAGACAGGCCATCAATCTAGTTGACAATCACAGTGCAAAAACAAATCTCAAAAGGAACCATACAGTCGAGAGTGACACGTGTAAAATATCCCCACAGGTTGTTAGAGAGGTGAGCGGTCAGAGCGCAGGGCCTGAGGAATCTGCGTCTCCCGTCCTTCCAAGAAAACCTGAAGTTGATAAGGTAAGTGTAGAAGAGAGGATGTTTGTGTCAGCACGTCCCTGTTTGTTTTTATCCTCAAGACATAATTTATCTTCACAGCTGAGGTGAGGAAAAGTCGTTGACAGGCAGCAATTGTGTTGTCACCATCAATTTTCCTAAACAATTGCTTGGCTCAACATAGTACACCGTAATACCTGTATTTGGCTTGCAGAACAAAGAGGAGATATGTAGCGTAATTGGGTGTTAAGACAGTGTTGGAACAGACACATCCTCTTTAACAAGTTACCAACCTGTCAGAACATAAACTGCAAAAGACACTGCCTTATATTAAAGTGCAGGAGGAAGGGAGAAGAGCCAGTAATGAGGTGGTAGGGAAAAGGGCAGAGGATGAGACTGTTTGTCTCATTCATAAAGAAAAGTGTAGAAAAGCCCAGCTGTAGTTTGATATTGGCGGACAGACAGATCCTGTGTAGGAAAAATCTAAACCTGTGTTTTTGTGCCTCTTCCTCAGAGGTTATCTGCAGAGAGGAACACGTCAGATTCAGACAGTGTGGGTGTGTCAACTGCAGAGAACTGCAGAGAGAACGGTGAGACAGAGACACCCAGCCTCAAATCAATACAGCAGCTGTTTGACAAAGAATATTATCTCAAAGTCCACCAAGATACATGCTTTTTCAAATGCACTTATCTTCAGCTGTGGATGGAGTTTGCTCAGTTGTCATCATTCGGCTTAATTTCAATACTATTGCATTCATGTTATGCGGGATGGATGTTGCAGGGACGACTCATGTGTATTGACAACTTAAGACAATTGTGTGATTGCAGAGATGGACATGTGAGTGTTAAAAAATACTTACAATATAACACAGATACGTATTAGACTACAAGACTACAAGATGCAGTTGATAGCTCTCTAAAAATAAAACTAGTAATTGGGCCTTGAGTTAAGATATTGTTTGTCAAACCACTGTTTACAGTCTTTTCAGTTTAAACCGTTTAAGCAACTTTCTGCATATATCGTCTTGCCAAAGATACATTTGGACCCAAAGCAACTGTTTAGTCCTTAATTTTTTGATGTAGGCAAGGTGAAACGGGGTGCTTTCGCTGCAGGCCGTAAAATCACACGTATCATCAGCTTCTCCAAGAAGAAGCCCCCTCGGCCAGAAGATCCCAGGACATCCTACAGCGACCCTCGACAAGGTCAGACCTCACTTCACTATCACTGTTGTGTTCTTCAGGTTTGCAGACGTGTCACTTTTTCTTTTTTCCTTCTCACCATGTAGGCTACCTGTCGTTGTTGGTGAATCAGGTGTGGCGGGAACAGTGGTGCTGTGTGTGCAGAGGCTCCCTGCACTTCTACCACGACAAAGGAGACCCTCGGACCTCCCTGCCTTCACTTCCTCTGCACGGCTGTGAGGTGGTCCCGGGGCTGGGACCAAAACATCCCTTTGCCTTCCGAATCCTACGGAACAGCACAGAGGTGGCAGCTCTGGAGGTAAAATAATGAGCATTTGTTCTTTTTATTTTTAAGCTGCACTTATCAGTACTTTTATATTAATAATTATTATTAATAATCACATTTTATATAGGCTAGCAGCTCTGAGGAACTTGGAAGGTGGCTCGGAGTCCTCTTGGCAGAGACAGGCTCCGCGACAGATCCAGAGTCACTGCATTACGACTATGTTGACGTGGAAACCATCGCAAACATCCGCGACGCTGCTCGGCATTCCTTCCTGTGAGTGAGACGAGGTCAAAGCAAGGCCAAAGGCCACTGACCAATGCGGTGATGTTTAGCCCTCACACAGATTTCATTTCTCCTTTTACTCTGATCCTAGGTGGGTCACATCCTCCAGCAGTACCTCCACAGACTCCAGAACATATGATGAGGTCCCCAATGAGGACATGCAGGTGGGACGCAAGTGCTCAGACGCACACACATAATTTTAAACCTCATGCATAATGGTTTACTTTGATGTGGCTAGATGTCTGTGTGTGTGCAGCTGTTGGGGACTGTCACTGTCTGAATACGACACCCCATATCAGTTAGCCGAACAGACAGACAGCGCTCTGTTGCACGTCTATCAATGACGGCTTTTTGTAGGCCAGTGTGTGGGCATGGGAGAAAGGAAAAACAGACCAAAAAAAGAAAAAGTGATCAATCTGGTGACAGGGAGGCAAGAGGTCATGGCAGTTTTACAGCCTGTAAACTCCTTTCTTGACCCCACTGACATGTACTTAAACAAATACCTCTCACCACCTCTAGCCCCAAACACACACCTCCATCATCTCAAACTAATTAATCTGAAGGTTAATTTATTGCTTAGCATAATATATAAACGTTGCCTTCTTTTTTTCCCCATGTCCTCATCCTTCTTTTTGCATACTTCCACATCTGTCATGTTCCCCCACCCCCTCTCTACTCCACCCAGTCAGAGGAGAACCGCAGACAGCAGTCTGGGAATCAGGGCAAGCGGCGCTCAAGTTTCTCCAGCAGCGACTCTGACAGAACCAAGCCTTTAGTCTCCCTAAAACGAACAGGTTCAAGTAAGTGTACCTCCAGGGATACTGAGTCTCTTCTCATGAACTATACTGACAGGTTGATTGAAACCTTAATTTATGCAGAAACTCACTGAGAGAAAGTTCTCTTTTGCAGAAGTGCCTTGTTTTAGAGAGAATTAAGTGATGATAAGGGCAAAGTTATCAAATACAACATTCACATCAAATGGTATTTCAATGACAGAGACAAACTGTGAGAAACTTATTAGTGTGCTATGTCCAAAGTTTTCGGAATGTTATTCTATTTGAAAGGTGCAGAGAAACTAAAAGCTGATTTCCCAAGGATGGTCTTAATTATAGGGACTTCAAAAAGCAGACTGCACTGTGCATATGTGGGGTTTGCAGGTTATTGAGGCTATTGAGGTTGTTGAGATATGTAGACAGCTTTTGAATCAGTAAAAATAAAAAGGAGCCCAGTGCTGTGTTCAATTCACCCACTAACTAACACGCCTTTCTCTTGCAAATTAATGACTTTATAATCTCAGAGTGTAAATGTGCATGCTGAACTGTGTCAGCACACACTTAATTGTTATGTAAGTAATTTCTGACCAAGCCAAAATCTGTAACGCACATGTTGTGATGCATACTGTATCAAAGGCATTATGACAGATCAATCAATAACAGAGCTGCACAATTTTAATTTTTATTTCAGCTGTTTCACAACCAACCAGACAGCTGAGGAGTATAATGTACCTTAAGACCAAATATTTTAGAGGCTTCCCTCCTGTGTCTTTTCATCTTTAGGCCCCTCTCTGCTACCCATCTGTCGCTCTCAAAAAAATAAAATAAAAAAATAAGGTTAGCTGCCTGCAGTGAGAATAATACAGATGGCAACCCTCTTAATAATGTTGTCACACAGGAGTTAGATTGCAATGGTCTAGTTTTGTTGGAGCTTACACTCTTTCAGTCCTTTCAGTGGTGTAACAATCCATTGACAGTCATAAAACTGGAGCTTTTATCAAGCTCAATATTACATTTTTCCTCTCTCTTCTCACTTTCCATTCATAATCTCTTCCCTCTCCCCTCCCCTCTCCCATTTGATCCGTTGTGTCAGACGGTCTCTGCCATACGAATAAATGAGATGAGTATCCTGAGTTTAGGAAAGAGATATTGGTGTGGTCGGCTGTCTCAGTGCTCTTCTCAGTGCTGTTTCACAGGCCTTCAATGTGACGTTCTGACACATCAAAGAGGCAGCGCTCTCCATGGCTGAGAGCTTAAGGATGTAACTTGAGATTTATTGGACACTCACATTAGATTCGCTGTCTTGTCTCCTGACCTCTCCCTCTGCAGGGGTGTGTGTGTTTATCTTTTATTTGTGCATCACATCAAGTGTTCCCTCCCAAAATCTTTGTTTAAAGTTAGGAAAAATGTCAAATTTGTGGGCTACGCTTTTGTGTGAGTTGTAGAATTGGCGTCATTCTCCTCATGTGAGGAGCATGACATTAATAAAGACAGGCAGAAATATCGCTGTGAGATGTTTTTTGTCTGTTTCCCATAACCCCTGAACATTTGACCCCTCACCTTTTGCTCTCTCCACCCAGACGCCAACCAATATGGAAAGTATGGGAAAACGCGAGCTGAAGAGGACGCCAAGCGTTACCTGAAAGAGAAAGAGGAGCTGGAAAGAGAGAGGGATGGGATACGAAATGCACTAGTGACCCTCCGACAGGAGAAGAAATTGCTGAAGGAAGAGCTGAAGACTGCCTCTGGTAAGGACAGAGCAGAGTCTTGAAAAAAGCAGGGCTAGAACTACATCTATGGTATATATAGCTTGATTGCTATTGAGACATCGGGGCACCAAGTCTTTCTAAGCAAAAGTATTAATAAGTTATT
>NW_024042186.1:0-32936 GCF_014851395.1 Micropterus salmoides | reverse complement strand
GCAGAAAAAAATGTTAATGAAGCTGAAATGTTTACCTGTAGAAACTGCATGCATCCAGAACAGTGGAAAAGTGTCCACTTACTCAAAACTGACCAAGGAATAAGCATACTTTACACATTAGTATTTAGTTGTTCTGTTTGTCCTTGTGGATTGTTTGTAACGGCGAGTCTAGAAGATCTAGCACACCAACTAACTTCTAAAGCACCAACAAAAAAATAACTAAAGTAGAAACTTGCTAAAAGAAAAAGAAGAAAGAAGGAAAGAAGCCATGGTTGAGTATATGCAACTTAACTAGAATGAAGAATATTATCCTCCATGAGTCTTTGCATACAGATTTTCATTTGTGTATGTGTAAATCTCAAAAGCTCTGACTCTGATCGCTGTAGACGAGGAGAAGTGTTGACACAGCATGAGAGGTCCTTCTTAGGCTGCACTGTGGATCAGTGCTCTGCAGTCTCTGGATTACTTTCTGTCGAACAAAGCGCAAACCTTGAGATCTCATGCTTTTCGTACTTTCATGGTAACCATGCACCTCTACAGTTTGGTCTTGCTGAATGTCATTTAAAGCAACATTATATAGTATTTTTATCTAAAACATAACAGCCGCAAAATCATTTTAATGGTATACTGACATGTAGTAGGGTGAGTGACATCACTATCATTGCCTCTCCAGGCTGTGGGAGCTTTCTATGGCACTATGTAAGACTAAAATCCCGTGCAGGATTTCTATCGCAAGAACAGCATAATGCTTTACGGCGGGACAACACACAACAAAACTCTTCAGCAAGCAAGCTATAAGAAGAAGCAAAAAGTGTATATGTGCAATATAAGTTCTTTGGAAGAAGCTAGCTCAATACTGATATTATGGCAGAGGCTGTGAAGAAACCAAAGAAGACATTGTCAGAAGGAAGATAAAAAGAGAAAGTGACCGAGCAAAAAACTGGACAAGAGTACATTTTGGACAGGCTTTTACTCTTTGGCAAGAGCTAACAGAGCAGAAAAGATGCACGACAGATGCCAAGCTGGCCTTCTTTCTGTTAGACTAGTAAGTAATAACTTATTAGCTGGCTTGCTGTCTATTGTGTTTATGCTCTTGCTTCATGTTTGCCTGTGTTAGCAGAGCTGTTGAAATCAGCCAGAGGTTTAACAGCCAGAGGTTTAGCCGCTTGCTATAAATCTCGAGTTAATGTTAGCAAACTTACTAGCTAACAGACACTGCTCTTGCGTCGGTTGCTGCCTAGCATTGTTGGCTAGCTTGCCACCCAAGTTTAAACAATATTATGTTTCTGCTGGTGGAGAGTGAACTAGGAACTAGAAAGTACTATCTATGTTTTGTGTTATCGCACTTGCTTGATGTTTGACTGTGTTAGCAAAGTTGGCAACTTGCTAGTTTTTGATCGTAATCATATGTACAGTATGCTTATCGACAGCTGTGATTTACACTCTGGAACGGTAGGGGCGCCAAATCGCACGAAAAAAACACATATTACATAATGTTGCTTGAAACTCCAAAAAGGTCAAAGAGTGGTTCTTGAATTAAGTTATGCTTATTTTCTTGATAAATGGCAGAGGCATGCTCCCAGGTCTTCTTACTCAACAATAAAGTATCTTCATAACTTTGAAGACAGAAGCTGGCATTGGAGACAAAGAAATTTTTCCTCGCAAGAACCACTACAGCTCCTCGTTTGACCCTACAACCAACTCTTGTGATCTCCTCAGGAACTTCAGGCCACTGTGAATAGAGCTGGAGCTGGCTGTAGGAGCTGCAGCTGTGGTATTTCTAAGCACCAAAAATCTATTGCAAGATTAAAAGCCAGTACTGGAGGTTGTCCAAAATGGAGGCAAATAGAAAGAGGCCCAGAGGTGCTGTTGTGTGGTTGCCATTGAACTGGTAAGGTTCGCTGGTTGCTTAGTGTTTTGGCGTATATCCATTTACTGCTACAATCTGCTTGTTAATTACAGCATTACTGCAATGGCAAAAGGTCAGAACAGATCAGCCACTGGAGTTCTGGTTGAGACAAGAATACTGCTACTTTCAGTCACCAGGTCAATAGAGCTGTCACTGATAAAATATCAGTTGATGTGTGGGTTCAAGGTCACTGGAAGTAGTCTGAGTTCACGAAAGGGTTACAGCTGTCGAATGAAACTGGGTGGGAGCACAATGGTCAGTGGGATGTTTTTTAAAAAATGTTTAGGGCACAGAAGAGTCCTGGTGAAAGTGCTGGTGAAAAAAACCCTTATCTGGGACATTTTCAAAGGCAAGAATAATTAACATTGACAAAAAAAAAACATGCGGATAGTAGGTTTGCTTTGGCATATTGACCTTTACTTGAAAAAAGTAATGATGCGTAAGAAAATGCTTCTTTAAGAAATGGAATATATCAAAATCAAGGCAAGCGAAGAATATTAAGTGAGATGGGCTACCATCAATGTCACGGATCATGGTACATTTTGTTCAACAGATTATTTTTATCTTTCCAATGACCGACATTTAACCTCTGCAAACATCTGCCTTGTTGAACTCTTTGAGCATGTCATGGAATCCCCAAAAAACATTATTCAATATGCCTTAAAACTTTTCCCTTATTATTTCAGTGCTCTCGTTGGTCTTTGCTTTGTAAGTTCAACATGTTTAACTAAAATAAGTGTTTCTGGTAGAATTGCATTAAAACAAACAACTTACTGGTATTTCTGGCAGGAAATATTCCAAGAAAAAGTTTGTTTTCCAAACTGGGATCCAACTTGGAACAGACCGGCCGCAATTAGGGAGTTATAATTACATTGACAGTCACATCCTCTAATTGCTAACCAGAAACAACACAACTTCAAACTTGTGCCAAACATAAGGAAAATTTGTACTTTCCTTGATTTTGTTTAGAATCTCACTGCACATACGCCCTGCCCACTTCACATAGTGTTTACTCAGCTAACCAACCCTGACTGAAAACCCAACCCGAGCAAAACAACTGCCAGCCTGCAATCTTCAACATCTCATGTGGTTTAAGCCGCAAAGCTAGCCACCAGCTAACGGGACGTGCTAGGCTACAGAAGGCGCAAGAAATGACTGTGTGCCTGCAAGCGCTTATTCCACTCACTTGCAATTACAAGGCCCTCTGCAGAGTGTTATTAAAGACTCATTTTGACTGGTTGTGCCCCTGAAATGGCTCCCATGTGGTGTTTGTTTGCCTTTGCTACATGGCTGGTGTGGCCAGCACACTTTGCTACTGCCAGCAAGAAAAAGGCTCTCATCAAAAAGTTAACCTGAGAATTAGTTTTCTTTCGCACAGAGGGGAAGAGGTCACCAAGAATACAGGGCTGTCATTGAAAATTAAACACGTATGCAATGTGTGTGTCATGAAGGCAATTCTTCAACACTCAAGCAAAATACATTGAGTCTGTATGTCCTCTCCCTTTTTACAGCTTCATAGGTTGGAAACTTCTAACCCACCACAAAGGTTTCCTGAAACAAATCAAATTGAGACATTTGTCCTTGTTTTCAGATGAGTTCAATATGGTCTCATATTCTTGTTTTTAAGACCTTTGTCCCATGACCGTGTAAATATAACCATGTTCAGTAATTACGCATAGAATAATGACAGAGGTTAAGACTGACCTTGTGCTGAGGAAGGAGGCCTGCTGTCTAGTCAGTGGCCATGCAGGAAAAAGTAAAAATGTCGACTTTCTGTCTGTAACCTGCTGTCAAGAGTTCATGGTATAGATTGTTGTGAATACACAAGTACATTTATTTCCATTGACATAATGCACCTTTCAGCAGTTACACATTGGAGAAACAAACTGGGGAAGGGGTCTAGTTTTTAGGATTATGGTCAGGACTTCATCCAGGAGGCCTATTTGGATTAAACAACAGGTAAATGTCTAAAATATACACAGTGAAAGCAGACCGTTTAGCCGTAGTGCTGCTCTGGGTTCAGACATTTTGACAATCACTGTAGTTATGAGCACAATTGAAAAGAAAATAGATTAGAAGCCTAAAAAGATACTTGTTGTGGTTACAGATCTAGAGCGTGACCTGTCTAATCCGGACAGGTGTGTTGATTAATTGTCTGTTCTGTGGTTAAAACATGTCCCGTTAGACTCAGCAAATAAAACACAATCATCTTCGTTGATCGATGCCCCAAATTGCAACATGGCAACTTGATAACCGACCCATGTTCTGCTTTTGGGGCCCTTGCTCACAAATCTGTCCCCTTTCAGCATTTTGTGAAGCCTCAATCTGACCCACGGAGCGGCCTGGTGCTCTGACATTTATACACCCTGTGTGCCTGTCAGCAGTCACAGCTTAATCCAGGAAGGTGATAATGGAGCCTCCAGCTCTCTGTCTGCGAAAGGAATCACCATAAAGTGCTTCCCTCTGGGGCCGAGAAAATTCATGGGTACGGATCCTATCATTTCCCCTCCTGTTTAATGTGTTCAGCAGAGCAATCTGTCTTTCATTAACAGCACACTTGTTTATTATGGAATAGATCTGGAGTTTAGACATCAAACAGGACATGGGATTACCAAAAAACTGGGCTCCCTTGCAGAGTAGGTGAAGGCAAAATAAATTTCACTATAAACTTTCATGAGGTGGGTGAGTAGTCATTACATTTTCTGATTTAAATTATGGATAATAACCTGTGTATAGCTACATTGTGCAGAATCTTTTAAAAAGAACTTTTCTATAAATTGTACCCACTAGAGGGTGCTGTATGACAATTCAACGGTGACAACAAAAAGTGCATGCTGTTCTGCTGGTCTTTTCTGTTTTGCCTCCTATAGTCAAGTTGTGTCGGCATCACTTTTAAGAAAAGTTCTGTCCTTGTTTTAACTGTAGCTGTTATCTTTGGCATGACAGTAATTTGCAGTTGATGCAGATGTCCCAATTGCTGTTGACCATCCTGACCCGTCTCCTTAAGGGATTAATTACACTGGATAATAGCCGTATAACATCCCTGTCCTCAGTGTTTATGGTTCTTTGTCCCGTAGCAGCAGCAGAAGCATCTGTTTTGTTTCTCCACACTGGCTGCCAAGGGTCACAGTCTGCACAGCGTATGATTGTTTTGTCCAACTGTGGACCTTCGCAAGGCAGTGGGAAAGAGTGAGTCAGTACAGTGGAAGCCAGGGGAAGTTTTTGGGGCTCCCTTAGTTTCTGCATGTTTGAGTGTAGAGTTCAGCTGTGTGCTTAAACAAAGCCTTTGCAGAAGTTCATTTAGACACACATGAGACCAAGCTATTGTTAATTGTGTTTTAGCCTATCTTTTAAATTTACCTGACATAATGTAACTGTTTTAAAAAATGTTCAGTACTATCACAATCTTATCTGTTGGCAATTGAGAAGCTGGAGGTGGGCGTTAAGGGTCTTGCTCAGGTGCATCTCAGTGGTGGTAATAAAGGAGGGACAAGTGGTGCTCTTTTACCACAGATTTATTTTGCCGGTCGAGCTGGCAACCTCTGCACCTGCTTCTATTCCCAAAGGCTGCATTTGTTTATTTAGTCAATATCAATGTGTCAAAATAAGAATAAGAATTGCCAGTAATAATAATTACTTTTATTATCACCTTATTTATATATACAAGACAAGGTTACAAAGTGCATTCCAAAAACACAAGTTAAAAATAGTTGGGAAAAAGATTATTCTAAAGTAAAAAGGTAGTAAAAAAACGTCAATAGACTCATTTAAAAAGACATCTGTAAAAGTGAGTTTTTAACAGAGGTGTAAATGAGTTGTAGCTGCCCTTATCTTAGATAGGTCATTCCAAAGTCTGTGAGCTCCGACCCCGGTAGGGAGTTAACAGCTTGCCAGTATAACTCGGGGAAAAGCCCATTAGAGCCTTAAAAGATAATACAATTTCCAAATGTATTCTATCAAAGCAATTGGAAGACAGTGTAGTGAAATGTGCTGGTCTTTTAACTGGAACAGAGTTTTGAACAAGCTGTAGACATGAGAGAGGTTGTTGTAAAGCCAGTAAGCACGGTATTACAGTAAAGTGATGAATACATGAATGACAGTTTTTAGCAGAGATAAATAGTTTGACCTTGACAATTTGACAGAAATCTGAACCTGAAGCCTGAACAACTGATTAAATATGTAATCATATCATCAACAAATCTCATGAAAAGACTAAAAGTGACAATGCATTTATGATATGCAATATAGCATATCTCCTTAAACAGAAAATCTAGTTGTTTAAACTACCATTGGAGTCTAAAACAAAGATAGGTTGGCGTGCCTGGTCAGGCCAGAACGTAGCACAGCAAAATAATCAGTGCATCCACACAAATCTAGCTGAGGCTGCATGTTTGGCAACAGAGGTTCTACTTCATACTGTGGCTTCGGTTGCAGCTTAGTTTGTGGCAAAATGAATGTTTCTTATTCGGCAGAGCAGGATTATAAAAAATTGCATGCTGTGACAACAGCTAACATGACAGCATCCTCCATTTTGGACTTTCCTGTTCTCTCTGCTCCCTCAAATGCTCTGCACTGTTAAAAACAGTTTGTTCCTGGTCAAAGTTTTTGAAAGGTGAAGTCAGTGCAAAAACTCCATGCGCATTACCTCCATGAGCAAATTCACTGATCATAGTGAATTAATTTTGCCCCGAAATGTTGGTGTTTAAAATGCTGATATGACCGGGCCCCAAAAACAAAGAAACACTGTCTGGAGTGTCTGTATTCACGCTGTGAAGATAAGCACTTAAATCTCTAATGGGCTTCAACTGTATTCTCATCTAGGTGTTATAAATCAGGCCCAACTACAGTCATACAAAACCTGAGAGATACAAGCAGTCTGCAAAACAACATACAAATATGGCTGCTCAGTTAATCAAACTTGTGAAGACATGAATGCAAAACACTAAATTGGTGACATTGTAGCTCCTTGCTGCTTAGAGTGATTTGATTTTGGTATATACTTCTTTTTTAATCGAAGCAGTAAAGAATACAGTTTATTGACAGATGTTGTCTCTGCTCTGTGGTACAGTGATGCTCAGGAAATAACGCTGCATTGATCCTTTGCTGGGAAATTCCTTTAACACCACAAGCAATACCAAATGTTAAAGGCAAAGGGTATTAGCAAGGACATGGATAATTTTCCCTCCCTCTGAGCTCTGCTGAATCTCCCACACCCACACCACCACGATCATACCTCCCCACCAGTCCGACTCCCTACCTGGGTCTTATTTGCCTGGCACAGCCAGCGGCCTCTGCTTCCATTAACAGCTCACTGCTGTGAAAACACAGAGAGGGGAGAACTAAACTGTATGTGGGAACCTGATGCTGCTGCTGTATTGATCAAAAGAAGGAGAAAAAAAAGCTTGTGACATGGGAAGGGAAGATGTTGATGTGTATTTTATTGGCCATTTCGTTAACCTTGTGTATCTTTTAAACCATAAAGTAGAATTTGACTTTAGGTTTAATGAGTCTCTGTCTTCTTTGCTTCTTCTTCACTGTGTTTTGATACTTGTTTCTCTGTTTCTAGGTTTTGGTTTTGTTTCTGCAGTTAGTCTTGTGTTATATTGTTTGCCTTGTTTATTCTTGTGGGGATTTTTTTGTTGGTTCTCATTATCCAACAAAGGTTAAAGTCAAGGGCAACAGGACTTGGTTGAAGATGCTGGAAGACGTTTTGTCCCTCATCAAAAGGACAGTTCTGACTGACTGGTAAGGAAACTATTTAACCTCAGTGGGTTTGTTTGCCAGGATCGTCGATACCGCTGGTTTGTTAGTGTTCGTGGCTGTTGTAACGACAGTCGTTACAGTTGTTAGGACTACCGGTGGCCAAGACCGAACAACCATCGTTGGTATCTTCACCTGAGGCCAATAGGTTACGTCTGTTGAGTTTCCTGGGAAGTGATGAAAGGACAGTATTGTAAGTGGTGGCGTAGACCCCCTCCTCTGTTCAATGACGGCTTCTCCACCCTGGTGTAGATGGCTTCCTTGACACCTCTTTCAAACCATCCATCTTCTCTGTCTAAAATGTGCACCTGGTGGTCCTCAAACGAGTGTCCTCTGTCCTTCAGATGTAAGTAGACTGCAGAGTCTTGACCTGAGGAGTTGGCCCTTCTGTGTTGAGCCATGCGTTTGTGTAGTGGTTGTTTAGTCTCCCCAATATACAGGTCTGTGCATTCCTCACTGCATTGGACCGCATACACTAGATTGCTTTCTTGTGCTTGGGGGTGCGGTCTTTTGGGTTTAAAAACACAGGGATGTTGTGTTGGTTCTCATTGTTTTCTTGTCTTACTACTTAGTCCAGCGTTCCAGTTCTGTGTCTTAGTTCATGTCTCAGTGTTTACTCTTGGTCTGTGTACTTCTGTGTTTGTTGTTATTTTGTCCATGTCTGCTTTGAGTTCTGTTCTTAGTTCAGTCTGTTTTCCCTGTTACATTTGTAGTCTATCTCTGTGATTAGTTTTAGTCTGTTCTGTG
This sequence comes from Micropterus salmoides, assembly GCF_014851395.1. NCBI lineage: Eukaryota > Metazoa > Chordata > Actinopteri > Centrarchiformes > Centrarchidae > Micropterus > Micropterus salmoides. The sequence continues at coordinate 24,520 of NW_024042186.1, read as the reverse complement.
TTCCAGTATGTTTCTTCTCTTGTGTCAGTTGCCTGTGCCTTGTGTTCAGTGTTCAGTCTGCTTGTTTCAGTTCTGTTGCTGTTTGGATCTGTGCCTGCCTAAATTCTTGTCTTATTCTGTTTCTATCTGGTGTTGTTTTATGCTCAGTTTCTGTCTGCCTGTCAAGTGTTATGTCTGTTCCCCCAGTAATCCCTTTGCCTGCCTGTCTCTCTGTTTTCCCTGCTGTCTCTCTGCCTGCCTGTCTCGTTAGTCCTGATCCCTGTCACCTGTGCTGCTCCCACCCTGCTCGTTAGTCCCTGGTGTATAAATGTTTGGTGTTTCTGTTCAGTCCCCGTCCGGTCGTTGTCATATGATGAGTGTTCTGGCTGTTGCTGTACTACCAGTTCTGTACTTTGAATTTTGTCAGTTTCCATTACACGTGAGTTTTATTCGTACCTGGTATTTTGGATTAAAATCCCCTGAACTGTATGTCCGCTCCCCAGTGTCTTGCATTTGGGCTCTCTCCTGCTTTGCATTCACCAAACCCTGACAGGTGCATTTCATTTAAATAAAGTATGTAGGGCACTGGAGTGCGTTGCAAATACTGGTATTAGAGATTTAAAATATTTTTTGACTGAAATACTTTGAAACTGTGGACTCTTGCCTAAACCACATTATTGCGGACCATTTGCAAACGTGAGTGTGATTAGTTGTGTCTTAAAGCTCCAGCTGTCAGTTTTCACTCCACCAAAGGTTAAAGGGTCTGTCCCTTCAACCTTAGCCATAATTTTTTAACTAAATTCATCAAAATGAGTTGTGACACCTTTCAAGGTCCACAGCTGTGCAGAAAAATCAAGCTAATGGTTTGTCACAGCAAGAAACAGCCACATTCACACCATCCGTCTCAGAAGACAATTCACTACATTAAGAGGTAATGCAATATTGTAGATGACTAGACTAAACACCAGAGGTTCTGACAGAAACACGACTGTTCCCTCGATCTCAAACTTTGATTCCTCCTTTAGTTTGGGTATGTGCACTTCTCTCCCATACCACATTTCCCTGCCATTTTCTCTCACCATCCTTCTCTGTTTTCCTTATTTTTAATCCCCCTTGTCCTTCCTCTTGACATCTCTGCCTCTAAATTTTCTCTAAATCTGCAGTGAACAGCTTTGCACACTGACAGCTCCAGTGAGAAGAAAAGGAGGTTTAGGAAAATTTTTACTTCAGGACCTAGAAATTCTATAATGTAAGTAGACATGAGACCTACAGACACATATGAGAAAGAAAGTAGACACACATGAGGTTCTGTAGTAATCTGGAAATCAAAATGGAGATGCTTATGTAGCTAACACAGATGCTCAGCCCAATACGGACATGGAAAGTATCCCTGGGTTAGTAGTAGTAGTAGTAGTATTCTTCTTCTACTTCAATTCCAATGTCTTGCTCTACCTGCACCCGGAGTCTCTTTTGCAGTTTCTTCTACCCCGCCTTTTTCTACCTGTTCCTCAGGATCACAGCTCCTCTCCTCCCTGCTAAGTTCTCTGCAAAGAAGCCAAATTAGTTCAGTGAAGCCTCCATAATGTTCAGAGGAGAAATCCCTCTATTTGGTGGGTCAGTATGAGGTATGAGAGCACACGGCAGGATTTGCCACAGTCACGTGCCTCAAGAACCAACTGGGCAAGACAAACCAATAAGCCTGAAGCTGCAGGACTTAGTATGAAACCCACCAGCTCAGCAAGGAACACTGGGTTTTGCCTGCTGGGAATACGAGAAGCTGGTGGGATAGAGGCTGTTTTTAGATGGATTTGGATCTTGCTGGGCCCATCACGTCTAGCCTTGTGTTGGGTCTAAATGGGAAAGCAGTTGCTGAATACACATTACCACTACCAAATGGTTTTGGAAGAAGGCACCAAAAGGACATTTGCATTATCTTGAATTTGCTATACCCCAAGGGGATCCCAGGGGAATTTAAATTTGGCCATAAATACCAGTGTGAAGCATGGTAACATGACAGACAGGAAAAGAAAGCTCAGAATGATGCACTTTCTTAATGGTTTGTTGTAATAACACAGAATCGGTTATGGAAAGATCTAAAAACATATACAGTGTCACAGATGAGATACAATGCAGTTACCCTTTTTAAATGAGAGCTCTTATTTAGCTATAGAAAAAGACTAATTAAGTGATACTTTAATTAGTGTTTCTCAAACTTTTTCACGTCAAGGACCCATAAACTGACACATACTGGATCATGGACCCCCGTTAGGATAAGATTGTGTCCCAGGGTCCCCCATCTGATAGAAATTTTGCTTTTAGAATCAGAAACAGTTTTATTGCCAAGTAGGTTAACAAGGATTTTTTTTGGTGACTTGTGGTGACTGAAAAATTGGCAAAAAAAAAAACATGCAAAAACATTGTCAGTGTGTGCTGTAAAAGGGTGGGAGTACAAGGGAATGTCTAAAATTTTTGTGTCCGAGGTGGGAGGGGTCGCCTCAGAGTCCTGGAGGCCTAGAGGTCCTTGAGGGGTGATGATTTATTGGTATGTTTGATTGGTTTAGATTGGTAGATGTTTAATTAGAGAGTTTTTGAAATCCATGACTGAAATAGTAATTGTGTAACTTGGATGGATGGAATTATAGTGAAAAAAAAATATTCCCGTTTTTGCTGGGGACCCCCTGGAATCACCTCAAGAACCCCTGGGGGTCCCCGGACCACCACTTTGAGAACCACTGCTTTAATTCCTTGGACAAAAACAATTCAGAAAAGCTTTACATTTGGTGCTCAGAAAATAAAATAAAGATGAGCTTGCCTTCAATCATCCTCACAGAACAGCACAACAGGAAAGCCACATTACATTCTGAGGAACTTTATGCTTGACCATAATGCAATGACTTCTCATTGTGACAATTCATTTAGTTCTTGCTTCCAATCTGACCGAAACAGGCACACTTTACATAAATGGCACATTAAGACAAACAACAGACAGGTGTAGAGGAACAAACACTTGTCTGTTTGCCTGTAAGTCCTCTGCATCATGGCAGGTCCTCCTTCAGTGACAGCTGGAGATCAAGTGTAAAACACCCAATTGTTCATTAATCACCTTGTTCCAGGGCGATCAATTATCCATTCAACCCTGTGGCAAGATTACTCCCCGTGGTGTCACTAATACCTGTAATTACAGTCGACTCACCTGTGTTGTACAAGACAGGTTTTAATGTGCAGGGATTTAATCTGCTGCGTACAGTGGGAGCTAAACTGATAAAACCACAGCTTTTTTATTTTGCAAATTTGTGTCTCTGTCTCTGGTTTAGTGCATCTTGCCTGTATTTATCCACAGAAGTGCGAATTATTTTGACAATAAAAATGCTATTAAACTCTTTAAAATGTTCCAAGCATTCCCCACTGTTTTTAAAACAATTCTCTGAGGTGTGTTCTTGTATGTGTTGCCATTTCGATAATATATCAGTATCTGTGATGTAGTGACATCACTACAGTTGAGAATGCGCTTGGACTGCCATACCAATGAGCCTGGTGTTGCGATCAAAGTTGCATGCTTGGTACCCTGTAGACCCGTGTTTGAATCCGGGTAGGGTGACTGCTCTCGCCCTTTGCGGCAGTATCCATTCTTCAACTTCTATTACTTTCACTACTACTGGAGGTTCTTAATGCACTTTTTTCATGTATTTGTGAAACCCAGGGATCTTGCTACTTAACATCAGAATCAGCTTTTTGTAATTTGTGTTTTAACAAGTGATTTATGACCTACATAAAGTTTAACTCAAGTTATCATAGCTAACAGTAGGCTAGACTGGTAAAAGTACTGCATTCTAATAGTGTCAATGTATATTACAAATCTATTGAAGGCTCTTTTGAACGCTCTTAACAAAACTGATGAAAAATGACCAATTGTAGAAAGAAAAAGGTCTAAAATGTGTTAATCAGAGTGACATGTCTTACTCATCATGAATAGTAGCTGTGCAGGAATTCACAACACTCTCTGTGAATGCACACATAACAAATACTGACACAATAGATTCCTCAGCCTGACATCTGTTGCTGTGTTTGGCCTTGACATGCTGTGTGTTAAGTGTCCAGCTGACAGTTGAGTATGAGCTGTAGACACAAAGTGGAGACAGAGACAGGCCAGGCCCGGCGGAGTCAGTCCGCGGCGCCACCACGCTCACAGAGATGGATCCCCGCGTCACGCTGCATTTGTTGAAGGAGGGTTATGATTTGGCAGCCTCTCAGGACCGCTGGCACTGGACTCCGGGCACGCTAACCACAACTCTGCCAGCACCGGGCACAGGCCTTCATTCAGTTAGTTACCCGCTGTCACTATGCCAACAAGCCATGCGACATATTAGGTCTTCTGAAAAGACTGTTTATATAGATGGCAGGGAGTGATAAAACTCGGCACTTATCTGATTATATAACTGCTCTGGCATGTAGATGCAGTATGACAATCAAAGCTCCCAAATGATCCACAGAGAGTTTGGCAGTCAGAGCTGAACATACAGGAAGCACAATCCCGTGCTGTTTACTTCATTGAGTTACACTATAAACCTTCAGGTGAACATCTATGTTTACAAGAATCATTGCACTAGTCCCCCCGTCACCCTGTTGATCTGATTGGATGGTAGAGAAGAAAAGGAGCTGATATTATTAGTCTTCTGGGTGAACCTTTTTGATCTTGAGTTAGGTTCCCTATATGTACAGTGTAAAGCCTCCCAGCATGCACCAGAGCAGCAGGTTTATGCAAACCAGTCTCTGTTTATGCATGTTTCTGTAACATTACTAGTTTTATTTTGTGTGGCATTTCATTTTATAATGCTCCCTCTGTTCCTACACATCTGTGTTTATTTCAGGAACAAATATGGTCACCCTCTGAGCTCCCCTCAGATAAAGTGGGGAGAAGAAGTGCAATGATGGTCTGTTGCTGATGCTCTGGTCTGAAAAGTTAAATGCATCCTGCTGAACTGGAAACTTCACCTTTTTGATTTCTTCTGAGAGGAAATCATAGCATTATTATTATTGAATAATATTAATATTGAGGTATTATGTGGTACAAACAACATATACTAATAATGACAAAAAGATGGCAGGATGGTGAGAGCAAGTTTCTTGAACATGGGACAAAATAGTACTTTGTGAAGTAAATTTCCCTTGTTCAAATTATGCTTTTCCCTTAGATAGGAATAATACTTGTCCCCCTGACAACTGTCAGTACAAAAGGTCACATACGTATCATTTTCCAATTTGGGCTTGGTTTCTCTCAGAAATGTTCGGGATTTGGGTGTTGATGTCTCTGAGCTACAATTGTAGATTGTAATTGGATATAATTTCTAAATGAATCCTGTTGAAACAGGATGTAAAGATGTCATTCTTTCTACCTGTGCTCATAAGCAAGGTTTAGGAAATTAGACAAATCAGTCAGTCATCAGTCAGCACTTACCTTGCAAAACATGGTGATATCCATACTAAAAACAATATTCAAATTAAGCATATATTCAGCGGACTTAGTGTCTTACTTGTAACAGCCCTCCCCTGTACACAGTACTTTTATTTTCTTGCAACACTTTTTACACAGAACACAGAATTTACAGCTTATAATGATGTAGTCCACTATTTAGTCATAATTAATAAAGAAGAAGCAGCTTTCTGTGATTAAAAGTTCAAACCAAACAAACTAACTGTAGATTTGGCCCCAGAAGTTGGCATCATGGCATGAGAAAGCTTTTATCAAAGCACTCATTTCTATCACTGCTTCCGCTGCAGTGTTTGTTTTAAAGGACAAAGCGGAATGTATTGCTCTAAGTGTGCTGTTTCACTCTCCTGAACTCTTGATGGTTGGCTGAGTTAACAAATGCATCTACGGATGGCAGGAGACACTTTAGATAAACCTGGACTTGGTGTTGTTCCAGTGCCATCATAAGCTGCTTGAGGTACACAGGAAGTCCCCTGGTTTATGTCGTTCTCATTGAGTACCTCGTTTAGGAATGGCAACATGGAGGAAGCGCTTGGTTGTGTTTACATACCAAGGTGACAAATGGATAAAAGAAGGTACATAGGAACGTTAGAGAGATGAAGAGGGTGTAATGAGCCATCCTGTGCCAGTGACTGTATGCCAGTTCAAGTTTCAGGAAGCCAATGGACGGATGCAGGAGATAATGAGACTTGGATACATGGATAGTTTCAATAAGGGACTACAATAACCAGAGTAGACAAACATGCAGAGTCTCAGGTCTCAAGGACATATTGAACTTTTCTGGTTTAAATAGTGTTAAATGAACACTATTAAATGGGCAGCCCAGTGGTTTTGTAGGTTTTAAACAATTGACTACAAAAAAGTATACTTGAGATCACAACTTTACATTTGGTTTTTCTTTTTTTTTTTTCTTTTTTTTTTTTATTAACCTGTTCTGCCCAGCAGCCTGGTATAGAGTATAATGACCTGGATACCATATTGTGCCAGACAGATTTTACTTTAACAAGAGAGTATTAAAATACTCCTTTGTCTGTTTTATTATTTATTTAATTATGTATTGATTTGTCACCGGGCCGGACAGGGGGGCAGACACGGGGATGGGGGGGCACAAACAGACAGCACAGAGAAAGGACAACACCTGCAAGAGAAGGGGGAAAGGGGGATGGAGGGTGGGGACAACAAGGAAAAGCTGTGGGTAACACCAATTGCAGAAAGCAACGAAACCTGCAAGAGAACAGAGAGGGGGGCTTGGGGAGGAGAAAAACAACAACAAACAAACACAAACAAAAAAAACAATAAAAATAATAATAATAGTAAAAGACAACCAGCCGAACAGCAGCAATAAACAGCTGACATATTAATGACATATTAAGACAACTAAGAGAACAATGAAAACAAGAAACAGTCACACACACTAAATAAGCAACACAACACAGCCACGAGAGCTGGAATAATAATTAATTTAAATAAGTAACTGAAAGAAAAGCATCAGGAATAATTCTACCAGGGACAACCTAAGTTTGTTTGTGTCTGTGTGTGTCTGTGTGCGTGTGGGTGAATGTGTCTGTATGTGTGTGCGTTTTTCTTTTTTGACTGACTGGCAGCAGTTGGTATCCCTTCATTTCCATACAATTTAAAAATCAAAAAGCAAGAATTGACAATTCCTTTTTGTTTTATTGAGTTTTGTAGTCTATCAGAAGTTGAAAATCAAGTCAACCTGTAGGAGATGTGGCATTGGGTGGTCCTCTACTCGTTTTGTGTAGAGAACACAATAGACAATAATAGATTGAAACTCTTAATAACCAGAAGAAATATGGAGCAGTAATTGCCTAATTATTTAGATGTATACTACATATTGTTATTTGGTGGACACTTTTGTCCAAACAAATGTACAAATGCGCAGCAAGTGAAGCTACAGTGGATGAAAGAATACCTTCACAAAAGCTTGCAAAATCAAAAAGACAAGAACATATGTATTCTGAACTAACACATAAAGTCTGAACTGACCATTTACAGTATCTCTTAAAAGTGATTCCCCCACACACAGACATTTAAGTGAAAATGTTTAGTAAACAGTTTGACAGTTTGATTTGATCTGCTCTGTGATGGAACTCTCCAGAATCCAAGCTGCAGAGGAAAGGGATGTGGGACTGAAACTAGCAATTGGACCCATATTCAAGTCCAAGAAGTCCAAAAGGAGTGTTCCCATCACGAGCCATCAAGAGTGCTCCTTCTCACACCAATTCCAAACACACTACTCTTGATTTCTGCTGCAAAGTCACTGCTTCCTGTGCAAGATCTTACCTCACTTAGACCACTGGGTGGTTAGAACAGCTAATTGCCACTATTGTGTTGTATTAGGCATTGGATATAAACCGAGGAAACAGCCCTTTATCTTGGTGAAATTCAATATGACAGTACAAACTGTGTAATCCAACTACTTCCTTGCAGCTGAATGTACAGTGCTGACAGTCATGCATTTACTGGTAATTAAATCACTCCATGTGAATCAATGAAGCAGGGATAAGGTCAAAGGGGAATTCTTCTGCAACATAGCTAGCCCACACAAGCAGCTCTCCCTATCCCATCTCTCTCTCTCTTTCTCTTTCTCTCTCTTTCTCTCTCTCTCTGTCTCCCTCTCTCTCTCTTTCTAACACACAAACACACACACATACACACAGAGGGTACATACACTGAGCAATAAATATCTATACGCACATTTCTTGAGCAGCAGGAGCAGCTGCTCAAGGGATGTGGGTGTTTATGTGTGTGTCCACAGTGCTCTCCACATTTCTCCCATTTCCCAATATTAGCGCAAAGCGGGAAGTCCATCTGTTAATAATGCACTCAGCAAATGAGAGATGAGCCACCACTCGACATCCAATACGCAGGAAATGTGAACAGCTGCCGTATGCTGAAGAGGTGCTTTCACCACGCAGACGTGTTGGGGGGCTACTCCTTCCTCTCAGCCTGTTCTTGTAATATTAGGCCGTCTGTTGCTGTGGCGGGTCTCACAAGGAGGAACACATGCATCATGCTCACGACATATGGAATACACAAAAACAGGCGTGTACAGATTAAAAGATGCAATTCCCTCCATATCTTCACCGTCATGGTCTCATACAAGGCTGCAATTCTAAAGCTAATACCTCAAACCTGTGGTGAATAAGATCCTGAGATGCATTAAGCCCTCCACTTGAGGGGGCTTCTCCAACCTCACCTGCATTAAGAAATGCACATATTTTCTTGTCTGAAACTTGGAGGTGTGGATCCTCAGTCTGACTGCATCACACTTAGCTGCAAACTGCTCCAGTACACATCTTTGGTTACTGTCCAAAGATGCCGAAAGGATATCATCATCACTGCAAATAGCAGAGATGCCAACACACTCTGAACAACCGTGGGTAGGTGTTGATATCAGGTCCACGAGTATCACAAATGGGTGAGGTGAAAAGGACACCCTTTCTGTCTTCCATGTTTAGTTAGGCAGAGTGCAGCAACTTTACAGTAGATGAGATTTCGGTGTAAAAATGAACCCTGTCTCAGCCTCAGTATTCCATCTTTGACTGACTGACATGCTGATACAAAATGTAAAAAAGTAATAAAATTAAATTAAGTGTAACAAAAAACAACAACGCAATTTGAGACATCTTTCAGGCTAATTCAGGCTTTCAAAACAACAAAGCATATTTTGAACACCATAACATGCAAATGACCCTTGCAATAAAAAAAGCACAGCAATAAAACAGATACTTTGCTCAAATAACAAAAAAAAAATTTTAAGTCCCTCATTTGACCACCTGAAGGAAATGATGACAAAACATTAATTTTTTCTAAACAGCAGCAGGTACTCCATTGTGGTGCATGGTACCTCCATCGACATTTTTTTTTTTATCTTCTGGTCTATTAAGTGTGCTTTGGTATTTAAGCATCACTAGGGCGCCCCAGGTTGGTAAACATCAGGGGGCTGTGTGCAGTTTACCGACTGTCAGGATCTCCAAAATCTCCTTACACATGTACAAACACGCATCTTCACCAAGAGAAAGGGCAGCATAATCTGATCTCATACCCTCCACCACACACACATTCCACAGTTAAAGTGGATGTACAACCGAATGTCCTCTCTCACTGTCATCTCATAGTAATATCCACAGCTGCACTGTTTCTGATGAATAACCCCACTTAGGCTTTTCCAGGGTAGAGTGTGTGTACTCACTCTAACTCAAGCTAAATACTCATGAGTGTTTAGACCTTTACATGCAAAACTCTTCACCGTCCTCTGCTCCGTCCAGGTTCTCCTGCAGAGAAGAGATTGATGGTTGTTTGGTTTGTGGTCACACATCAGCAGGATCTGTCAGCACCGGGGATGATAAACTAATCTCTTCACCCTCCTCTCTGGGTTTTCCCTCCAATAGTCTGTGTGTGTATGTGTGAACATGTGCACGGTCTATATCTTTAGTGTCCTGTGACAGCAAGTTGTGTCTTTGTATGTTTCTGTGAGCATGTCCTGTCTCTCTGCACGTGTCTGAGTTACCTTAATCTTTATGTGTGTGACTTTCCCAGCCATCCCACGTCACGCGGATATTCAGCCCATTACCTCCCACCAACCTGGCAACCCTGTTAGCAAACCTGCCATGCAGTGAATGAGCCAGCAGGCCTGTAATGTTTGCGGTGAACCTCAGGAAGGAAATGATACTGGAGTTGGACTTGTTGATAGAGCACTTGTCTTCATCAGGTCTCATAAGCTCTGACTGTGTGTGTGTGTGTGTGTGTGTGTGTGACTGTTTCCTGTATGCATGAATGCTCATCTTGTGTACAAGACTTTCCTCCACATGTTTGTGCGTGTGTAAATATATATCTGTCGCTGTGTAGGTATTTGTGGTTTAGTGTTTCCTGTACGTGTGAATATGCGTGTTGTGTGTTAAGTGCTTGACCCACGTGTATACACAGCTCTGTGTGTGTGTGTGTGTGTGTGTGTTATAGCCTGTAATTCCCCCGCTGATCCCCTTAACTTCCTGAATCAAACAGCCCACTGGATTTCTGCCGCGTGCGTTTAAGTGAACCTAAATAAAATGGTTGCCTCTCGGGTGAAAGAGGGGATTCGTTGGCGTTAAACGATGCGGAGGTCACACACACAGGAAGAGGAACACAGACAGGAAAGGGAGGGGGTGACATATAGGGATGCATTCATTCACTTGTGGAATTTTCAGCGCAGAGGAACTTATCAAAAGGGAGATTTAGAGGGAGTGTAACTCTCCTGTGAGTGTCAGTACTCAATAGGTCTGCACCAAGATAAATAACTCTATTATTTATAACTGTTACTTACTGAGAGTGGTGTTGAGAAGTTTAACTGAAGTAACAGCAAACAAGTAATAGTGTGTTACTTTTATGTTACATTAAAAATAAAAAGCACCTGTAACAGTCCCTTCTGTCATGTGCCATCTTTACATACAAAATACAAACTCCACAGATTAGAGCTGGAATTATTCCTCTCTGAAGATACATGTAAACGTCTCCATGTGCTTCTATGCAAAGAATGGTGTTAAGGATAACTATAGGTTGCAGAGGAGCCTTCGAGCCAAGCAACCAGATTGGTTGACTCCTGTCGGGAGACAAAGGTTTGAAATGGAGACAACAATAAACTCAAGATTGGGTTAAGTTCAGGTAACCTACTTGGTTAAGGTTATGGAATGATTGTGGTCATGGTCAAAGTCGCTGTTGACGGCATACACCCCTCCGTCTAGTTTTTGCTTTGCTTCGGAGAAATGGTTTTTTTTTAAGAATTTCAACCAACGCAGTCATCTAAACTTTTATTATGCATTATGTAAGTATAATATTACAGTAAAACCCCAACATTTCCCACGATTCATTTCCCAAAATGGAATAACTAAGTAATCTCAAAACCACTATAACCTCTCCTACCTTTATTTCAGTACCTGAAATAGTGAATCACAAACCTACTGACACACTGACAGTCCTACATGTGTATCAACGTCATGAAATGAACAATCTCAAGAGGTGCAGACAAAAATACATCAAAAACATATTAAAGTAGCCTTCTTAAACCTACATAATTGAAAAACTCATACTTAGAAATATGAAATGATGTGCTCAAATTGACAACACAGCTATCATTTACCTTGGCAGGGCCAAACAGAACGTCAACATGACATTACAAAGGTTCAGAGCGTTTTCCCACTCGTCTCCTTTCTCATCGCACAATCTGATACAGGTTTGAAGTCGAACAATGTGCACCACATAAAAACACATATGTAGCCCCAACAGTAGCCTGCTTGTCTTCCTCTGTGTTTACATGCTGGCTTCCTGTGTCCCAGTTAATCAGTGGGATCTGGGTGTCTGCCTGGCGCAACAATGGAAAGAAGGAATAGACTAAACTCCTGGAGGAGTGAGCCTCTGTGTTATTCATAATCACAGTCGTGAAATAACAAACTACCATCCCAAATTATACAAAGGGCCAGACTAGCTTCTCATTATCTGGCATGTAGTGAGACGCGACATTACTGCATGCAGGAAAAATGTGTCTATTCTCAACCTTCATTCACATTTCTCCCAATGTGATGTTTGAATAACAGCATCGCCGTGGCGTTTCTTGCACCTTTTATTTGTGCTTCCAGAAACTAAACTTTTACACAGGCCACATGCTGGACCAGCAAAACTGCCTGTCTTCTCACACCAGCTCCTCTGAATGCCAAATATGTCGAGATAATCTCCTGAATCTCAGTTACTGGTGCCTATCTTAATTTACTTTTTACCAGTGTCCAGTTGTTTCCTCCTTCGCCTGATTTCTCTAGCAGATTGAAAAATAATGGCTGCCACTGATCTCGGCTTTGGGAAGAGCTGAGATTTGTCTTGCAGATTCCACTGCTGATTATTTAGCAAGGAGGAGGTCACGGCATGTGTCTGCTTGTCTGCCTTCGCTAAACTGTGTGGCATTTTTTTGTTTGCTTTTGTCTCTTCCTTGTGTACGACTGTGTGTATCTCGATAAGGATCTCCCATCATTCCACACTTTGTTTATTTGAGATGAAGGCTTCCTGTGCTTGTGGGGGGCATTGGGTTCTTTTTCTATATAGAGATATGTTACCTTCCAGGGCAGATCTGCAAGCAACTTTTTACTTGTGGAATCAGAGTTTAAGGATGGTTATTGGGGGCAGTTCTGGTCATTATAAATTAGAGAGATGGACAACAAGACTTAGGAACACTGTATAAATAGAAAACATGACTTAAAAGCTGGGAAATAATTCCCTCACAATAACTTTACTTTAGTGTTGCTAAGATATTACAACGCCAAGATTACCGCCTTACTCATCTGTTCACCGTCATTGCTTGATGAGAGGAAGAGCAGGTACTGTCCACTGTGTCCAGGATAGTATTAGCATTATGTTTAATTATATATTTGTACCCTGGTAATTAGAGTGGAACCTATAGGCTCTATTTAACAGTAACACAGACACCTAGCATAATTATACTGTGATAATATAGTATTATTGTACAAGTATATAGTATTGTATAAAACACATTTTGCTGATGTTGATGTAAGATTTAATAAAGAAGGTTTATATAATTTGACATGGAAGGTGTCCATTCCCTGAACTTACTTTACTTTCGATTTTGTTCATTGAGGTCTCATTTAATTTGCTCAGATGGACTGTGTTCTCACCAGTGGTTAAAATATTTTACTGTGACTCAGGCAAAATGATACAAATCCAGTCTTCTTCACTGGAAATTTGGTAGCAGTCAAAACCGGCATTGTGGTCATGGGAGGGAAACATGAGGTCTCGCTTCTGCAGCCCCAGAACAAATCAAGAAATTGCTAATTTCATGGTATTTATTTCAATGTATTTACTTTTCTATGTTGCTTGAACTTGTATTTCCTTTTTTGTTGGTGCAAATTACTGGATTTACAGATTACTCCATTATTACACCAACAGCTTATGCTGTGATTTGACTGACACATGTCATAACCTTAAAAAGAAATATGGCGTGAATATTAAAGGTTTCAGAAAATATATCCAGAACCCAATGTGTCTTAAAGCATAAGCTCTATTGTGACGGTTTATAAAAGTACATTCAAGATGCAACAGTCTTGGTCATGTCTTTTATGGTATTGTATTGATTGTGTAATACATGCTTAATGTTCCTTACCTTTTTTCATTTAACGTGAGATAAATAAAGTAAATTTGGGCTTCACATTGACAACTTGCATGACTAAAAGCAACATGTCATGAATTTTACTTTAAGCAAGCTAATGATGGGTATACAACTTCACATAAAATTCTTCCACATTCTGTGAATTTTGTTGGCAGTGATAGATATCTTAAAAAGTTGTGCGCTAAAAGCAATTTGGTGAATCTGATCAATCAAAAAAAAGTGCATTTCGAATAATGTCAATGAGTCCAATTTTGACACTTTCACAGGCATTCTCTTACTTATGCCCACACACACACACACCAAATTCTCTATAACAACATGTTTTTGACCTGACGATGACATCCATTAGAGAAACTATGTTAAAGTTAAAGCCTCCCTGGTTGATCCTGACATCCATTTTACTTTTAGCTCAGGTATGTAGCACTCCACAGTGGGTTGTTAAAGAGGTTTTCAGTGTGTGTGTGTGTGTGTGGTGTTATTTGGCGGGGAATTCTGGTCTTTAGCTACCCTCTTGTCCCACTCCACTGCTTCTTTGTGTGCTTCTGCCTGAGAGGGAAGCAGCAATGGAGGGAAAAAAGACAGAGAGGTGGAGGTGGTGTTGGTGGTGAGGGAGTCACCTCTCAACCACTTAACCACAATCAACAGGGAGCTCTCACAGCTGCTGTTCTCAGACTCGAGTCCCCCCACTGCACACACATCCCGTAACACAATAGAGTAACCCATTGCTAATATACTGTAGTTAGTATGTACACGTGCCTGCTCTTACACTAAATATTGTCTTTTAGTGTAGCATGGTGATAGCACCTGCAAAACTTTCTGCATGGCCTCTGCCATCCATGTGTGAATCGGGTGAATGTGAAATGTAGTGTAAAGCACTTTCAGTGGCACAGTCCATTTACCAGAATCTGGCACATTTTGATGAAATTTAGAAGAATGTGGCTCAGTATTAGTACAGTATTTAACACTCTCCTTGTAGGCTGGAAAGGTGGCTCTGAAAAGTGTATCTGTATGCTCAATATGTGTCAATCATTGCTTCTGTGCTTCTTTGTTGTGGCAGAGCTTTGGAGCCTTTGGACATTTTCACTTAGGGGTGTACTCACTTTTGTTGCCAGCGGTTAAGACATTAATGGCTGTGTGACGTGTTATTTTGAGGGGACAGCAAATTTACACTGTTAAACAAGCTGCACACTCACTACTTTACATTGTAGCAAAGTGTCATTTCTTCAGTGTTGTCACATGAAAAGATATAAATTATTTACAAAAATGTGAGGGGTGTACTCACTTTTGTGAGATACTGTATCTACAATATCATGTGGAGAAACAATGAGTGTTTATTGTTCGAACAATGACAGTAGATTTCAGTTTATCATTACTCATAGCAACCACTATTGTAACTGTTGCATAAATTGAATGTGAAGTCGTATTTAAGATGTTATACCCACACCGTGAACATGTAAAATTTTGTCTTTATGATCCTGTGTGTGTGTGTGTGTGTGTGTGTGTGTGTGTGTGTACACATGGCAACACTGTCAGCTGAAGCTTCTAGCTGCTTTGCTGCGCCCATGCGGAGATGCTGTGTGCATGCCTTCGGCTCTGCTTGTATCCTGTTTATCTTCCAGCAGAACCTGTTGCAAGCAGCTCTCTAATTGCCATGGGACAGTGCCAAGCACTCCAGTGACAGATGTTTCAGCTGGATGGTAGTTAATGAAGATCAGCTGGAAAACATCCATTGGACTATCCTCTGGAGGGCTCCCATGATTCATTATGCTTGCATTTATGCCAGAGGCCACTGGATCCACTTTATCAGCCAGCACAGATCCCAGAATATTTAATGGCTTATCCATGCAATGAGCTGAAGGGTCCTTATTCAGATGATTAGTGTGTTACTGACACATTTTGTATTCAGCGGAAGCAATATTGTTCTTTTAATTAGCCGGTCATTGCTGTTATTGCTTTTGCAGTTAATATCCTTTGGCATCATTTAATGACCATTGCTAGAGGAAATAAAAGAGGTTTCATTTCCAAACAGTTTCAGAAAACAATTGCTAACAGGATATCTTTTGCTGAAAATTATAATCCATTGTGTTTTTCATTTCACATATTATTATTATTATTATTATTATTATTATTTCCATCCATATTGTGAATCGAATCCATCAGATGGACATCTGCAAACATTGTTTAGTGAATTGTTTATGTACTCTTGGGAGGAATGTAGGCTTACTTGTTTTTTCTTTTACCAACACTTTGATTTGTGGAGCTGTTGATTTTATGTGTTACAATCCCACAGTAATACAATACTGGAGAACACAAAAGGTGACATAATAGAACAAATCACACTGTGGATCATCACTTGGATTCATATTTTTTCTTTTGTGATTTTACCAGCTAACATCGGAGAAAACCATAATGTCCATTAGTCACATTACAGGATTTGGCATTCCTTCTGGTAGAGGATTATTTTTATATATTTTTTCGAATGAAGCGCATGAAATCTCATCACACTCTTTCTTCAGATACATATTCAGTCTCCTTCTGAAAACATCTCTCAAGCATTCATAATCACCTCATTGAGAGGAAATCTTTCAAAAACATGCATTTATGACACATAAATTCATGGCCTTTTTGTACATTTACCAGTTCAAACCTGCTCATTAGTGCTCATTATTACTACCGGTGGTTAGCAAGGTGACGAAGCAGCCATACAGACGGCACTCATACCGGACAGCTTCAATAACTGCCAAAGCTCCACGAGTGGAGCATGTATGCTAATCACCCCAGAGAATACAGCCAATTGATTCTAATTCGTTTGCTTCCAATGGCAGAGAGGCGGCCAAGGGGTTACTCTCAAGGTTCGTCTGAATGGAGGCAGGTCTAATCCAGCACACAATGAGGCATATGGGACTGTGTCTTTTGCAAATCTGTGGACAGAATAAGGACTAAAGCCTGAGTTTCTCTTCTCTAAAGGGGCTTATGCTGAATGGCTGGGAGTGGCCTGGGAGCCTGGTTGCATAATTGATGTGCTGCATTCCTGCCCGTGTATAAAACGTAAATGAATGAATTATGGGCTGGTTAAAAAGAGAGGAGAGTGTCAGACAGATGTGGATAGATTAATGGATGCATAGATAGACAGAGGGATAGGGAAGTATACAGACAAATTAGCACAATGCTACACATGATATGCTACAAGGTCATTCTAAAATAAATAAGTACCCTGGTATTTTTTAGCCACACTAGCGTCATGGCTCTAGGGATGGAAAGTTGGTCACCACTGTAAACCAAGTGATTCAGTGTTCAGCTTTTTTGCCAGGCAATCCTGTGTTTAGTTCTCGGAGCACTGTAAGTCGAGACTCGCACAGCGATGGCCTCACTGAAAAGAATGAAGCGGCTGCATTTTTAGATGCAGCGACACTGTCGCTCTGAACAAGGCTTTACCCTTCCACTTCCTGCCATTACCAGAAACCCTGAGTGCCTTCATTCCTGCTGTTTACTTTGGCAGAGAAGCACCATCATTCTGTTTTGTGCAATCATTCAGTCCAGCATTTTTCTCTCCAAACTAAATCTGTTGTAAAATGCCAATGCAGAGGTCAAAAGTGGTCGTCAGTCTGTATTTCACAAATCAGTGAGACAGTACCAGTGGAAAGGGTGTATGAAGAAGTTAAAATGCAGGACATGCCACCTTTAAATAGTCATCCAGCGCCATAATTCTGAGTCCATATAGATGTTGTTCTTCCAGCTACACACCAAAATCCATAATGACCTCATTCATGCTGAGTCCAAAAGAGAGAGAAGCCAAGCTGATCTCTCCCAGTTTGTCCATTGTAAAGGGACTATTAGTGCTCCGGTTTCCTGGTCACATTTGAAGAGAGGGTATTGGTTTTCAGTGGAAGCCTGGCCTCTGCAGTGCAGGTGCCCCACATATTTAGTTTCATGCCCTTTATGTTAAGCACTTGCCATCTGCTTGATCTGACTTTGTAAGGCAGGTCTGATGGTTGTGAAAGGAATCTTCTGCTCAGCTTTGAGATTTGTGTGTGTGTGTGTATTATTTGACAGCGAGGAGAGAGAGAGGGAGAGAGAGAAAAAAGGAAAAAATCATGAAATTGTGAGTATTCCACTGCAGGAGAAAGAGACCTTCATTCTTCTGTAAAAAAAATTCTTATGGTCGCATCGTTTTGTTTAGCTACTTTCACACAAAAATGGTCTGTGGAAACAAAGTCAGACAAAACTATTTCAGACGTGCATTTCTCTGAACGGGATCCTTGCACACCCTTCCTCACACCTACTTGAAAACATCCCCCAGGTGACAAAAAACTCAGCACTCCGACAGCATTCCAGTCAGAAGACAGAACAAGCTTTGGAGGAAGATCATGCAAGACAGTTCTTCTAGGGCGAGGAATTTAAAGCATCCAGCGATGTGTACAGCGTCAAGCAGAGCGCCTGGGGGGGAGAGATGGATGCCAATCTCCCTGCTGTTTTGTCACGCTGTTCCTCCTGTCAGCAGACAAAGCTGCCACAGATACAGCTTGTATATGGAGACTGACACCTTTCGCCGTGGGACTTGGGTAAACACAACATGCACCTGCGTGATTGACGCCGAGACACTTTGCCTGGTTGCCGCTGCGAACCACATGAATATGGCAGAAGTGTGCACTGTACAGACACCTACACTGTCTTGGGAAGTCTGACTCAAAGGATGTTTCACAGGGGATCGTCAGCTTCTTCATGTGCTGCAAAGACAACAGCAACAATGACGATCAATTCCAGTGAACCCCATGATGAGCTGATCATTGCATCTCAGCCGATGGTTGTTGACGTCCCATGTGGGTGTAAACGTACGTATCAGTTACTGTAAAATACAGGCATGATGACTCCCACAAAATCCCTCATAACGAACATGGCCTGGATTGCATTAGCTTAATATATTCTGCGGGTTTCTATTAGATTAACAGGCAAAGGATTTGTATCTATGACATCCTGGGTTTGAATCTAGCCTAGAACCTTTGCCACATGTCATTTCTCTTTCTTTATTCTATCTATCAAATAAAGGTAAAAAGCAATCCTCAGGGACTTTCCCCTTGCTTATTGTACTACCTAACATCTGCCTTAAATAGGGTTATCTCCTATCTTGGAGGGGCATTTCTCATGACTACTAATATCTGAGTAAACCAGTTTTAACCAAGTGCATACCCCTGAGAGTCAAGATCAAGTTAAGGAAAACATAATAGGGATACATTTTGACACTCACTTTTGACATAGCTAAAACAAACTAAAACAGATTCTGGAAGCAGTCAGGCAATTTTGGTTAAGCTGAAAGTGAGTTTAATTTAGCACAGTTACTGTTGTGATAAGTAAAACAGTCCAGACAGAGAGAAAGACGCTCACAAAACTGGAAGCTGCCCTAAGTGAACAACAGGAACAAGCAAAATGAGGCAAGAATTCAGAAAAGACTGTAGATCACTGTTGACTTTTCAATTTGCATCCTCATCACTCTTTTGTAGCTTATTTTAAATGAAGGCTGGGCAAGTTAACACGCTATTATCCCATTAAAAAAGCCGACTATTATTCAGAGCTCACGGAACTCACGTTAACACAGTTTTTATTTTTATTATTATGTTGAAAGTCTGTTGCTCACTGGCTCTGAATACACATACAGTCAAACCATGGGTCACAGGAGGGGTGGGATGGCAAGGAGCATATGCATAAAATGCTATATACTGTATATATTATGTAACCTCTTGGTTTGAGTTAACAGGTGAATAGCAGCACACAATTGTTCTCATATTAGGTTGTGTCACTTTAGGTACCTGAGGTGCGACAGACTGCGATGTTTATTTTAGAAGAGGCCTCCGATTCGTCCACGTAGATGGCAATCAAATTTCTAAAATTGTGACTGGTTAAGGGGCGGGACTAACAGGCAGAGCAGATCATAGTACATCGGTGTTGTACCAAATGTGTGTGTTTTCTGTGGAGGTAGTGACAAGCTGCAGAAGAAAGAAAAGTCTAATTTAATTAATGTACAGAGACAGTTAGTAGCCTGGCTAGTTTATGATAAGTTTGTCACACTGCTACACAGTTTTGTGTATTGTACTGTGTGTGTGAGAGCTGATAGTCTTCAGATAGCAACAGGTTAGCACCATCGCAAACAGCAAGCTAACGCTGTACAAAGCTGGAGCCCCTGACAGCGTCGTGTGTCACCGGTTGTTAACATTATGCTTCGAGGGAGACCGCTTTTGTCAAGAGGAAAAAACCCCATACCACCTTTCTCCTCACGTGAGGCCTCAGCTGTGGTGAAAGGATCTTTTATCATCCTGACTCTGCTGCTGGTCCCTGCATGGGCAATTTGTTGTGCTGGATTTGAGGTTGAGACTAGGCTACGGATTACGGTTGCTGTCATATAGCCACTTTCATTCTGCCTATTATTGGAGATTATTAGGCCTTGCCTGGCTCGCTGCACTTTCTGAAAGGTATGGAGCTGGGAATGGGATATATATTGGCAGACATTCTTTCCGCTTTGATTGCGGGATCTCGTGCGAGTCGTTGTTGACTTCAGTGGTGTTGAGCTCACTGCTCACTGCTTTCTTATGCCCATTTAAGCACTTTGCAAATTAATCTAGGTCAGGAAATGTAAAACGATTTAGAAATCAAGTCTGATTAAATCAGTCACAAAGAATTTGAGCTTATTCTCATAATACATATACAGTAATACATAAAAAATCAGTAAAGCTTTTCTTATATTTATTCTGAAAGTAATATTTAGCATACACAGTACTCAGCGAAATGGGACAAACATTTTTAAATGTCATTGATGCTTATTTCATTCAGAGTGTCAGTCTGAATCCAACATTAACTTGCTGCACAAAAGCTAAAAGCTGATGCATGAGCCACAGTTTACAGTTGGGTACCACATTTCAGTGCGTGTTGCAGAGCCAGAAAGAGAGCGTGCAGCTGCTACTTCACCACTCCACAGCCCGGCGCATAGCAACCATGTGTTTTCAGTTTGCATCGTTCTGGGGATGACACAAACTGTCGAACATATGTGCGAAAGGCGCGCGCAATGATAGATTTTAAATGTCGCAGGCAACTGTGAAAGCAAAAGTAGCGTGGGAAACGGCAGCGTAAACACACATGGCCATTGCATTTTCAGTTTGAGGGAAGCAACTTGTCAACTTTGGAATGTTGATGCAAAACCAAATGTCAGCACTAATTGCTTCTACTGTTGGACAAAAACACTGAGATTATGGCCAGTGTGAGAGATGTAAATCAGACATGTTTGGCCTGTCGGTGTGAGTTTGTGTGTAGGTGCATAGTTCACAGTTTGTGGAAGTCTATACCTGTGCTGTGTATGTTTTGCCAGTGTGTGCTCATCTCTTGCTTCTCATGAGGATCCACAGTAAAAGAAAATTCTCAAAGTAAATACAGACTGACGGGGTAGGGTTCAGGTAGGGTTCCAGGGTGGCGTCCAACAAAAACATTGACAACATTTACTCTAGTTACACCTGGGAACACGTGAATGTGAACCACAGGCTACTCGTAATGACTTTGCCTCAACAACTAACTGTAAGCCAAAACTTTGGTTGACTCACAAACCTGATAACCTCACAGTGTAGACCAGATGATGTATGTGCAGCAAAAATACCAAGGCACAGTCTATCAGGTCATAGAACTCTAAAAGTCTTGTAATGGACACAGCCATAACCTGTAAATGAAAACTTAGCTTTTGAAAGAAAGGTCAGTGGTGTAGGCTATCAGCAAAAGTGGAAGTGTCTAGGCACCTAAACATTCCCAGCCTATCTAGACAGTATATTCCTCAACAGCTGTGGTGATCTTGAGGTACAATGTGTTTCTATCCAACTGTGTACAATTTACAATCTACAGTAGTCTTATTAGAGTCAAGTTTATTTGTGTGGCTCAAAACAATGTATCATTTCTCAGTGGAATTTACAAGTTTAAAGCGACAGTTCACGGATCCATCACAAAAGGGATAACTCCAAAACACATAAGAATTATGTAAGAAATAAAAAAGTAACCTGAAAGACAGATGTAACTTTGTAGGTGCAAGACAAAGTAAAGTTGCATGCAAAAATAAACTCCTGGGGCCGGATTTACTAACATCCTGGATAAAGAATACTAAATTGCGTGTGCATTCTAAAATATTGCATGTGCACTTCATAGTTTTCACGTGACATGCGTAGTGAGCTGGAGGGCAAAACAACAGACCAATTCAATTCAAATCAGTTTTATTGGCATGAATGTATAACAACAGTATTGCCAAAGCTACATATATAGATTACATAAGAACAATTAATTTCATACATTTCATTTAATAAGTAAATAAAACAGTAAAAGTTGTGTTTGTGTGTGTAGACCAACACCGCGACTCCCCCGTAGAGACACCACAAAAGCAGTCGAATTTTATTTGGATCACCTTTAAAAAAAAAGAAAGATATGAACACAAGTGTTAGGCATATCCGATCCATATAATGTTACAACATCCACTGCAGCATATCGACAATTAAAAACCGCAAGCTCCCTGTCGCCGTTCGACTGCGGTAATGTTTACTTTTACCTTCTGGGAATCCCTCACCTAACACAGCCCAGGCTTGTCTCCTCCTCGATTAGTAAATCAGAAAGCACAACAACCGTCCAGCATTTTGGCAAAACTCAAAGTAATTCAAAGTAACAGTGTATCACTTGCATACTGGTTGGCAGGCAGCGGGAAATAACGTCTTTTGCACTCCAAGGGAGCGTTTTCCGTGAAAACTATGAATTGTAGTACTTGTTATGGATGATTAACACAAAGGAGGTGGCAGTATTTAAACAAGGGTTTTGCGTGTTTAATGGTTTCTGCCATGTGTTACGGCTGTATGTTTTTCTCTGTGCTGTGTCCATGTTCTTGTCTGTCTTCCAGTTCTGCTGCAGCATTTCTCCAACTAATTGCCGTACGTGGTCCACCTGGCCTTGGAAGGTGGTGCTTAAAAGCTGTTGTGCAAGTATCAGAGGGGAGGCTTCTTGATTTGGGACTGCTGGTCTTGCTGCCTCTCAGCTGGGGCATTTTTCTGTCATGTTGTGTTTTTGGTGTTCTTAATTTATCGTCTAGTTATGTTAATAAATTTCCTTGATTTGGTTGTTTTAAAGGTGTTTATTTGTGTTGAGTTCGGGTCAGCGTTGGGGTGTTGTTCGCCCCATGTTGCCACCAAAGGGTGGGACGTAACACATGGAGAGTCGGGAGGGAAAGCAACCTCTGTGTAAAAACCTCAGTTTGTTTCATTCAGTGCTTCCTGAGTATGTGGAAATCGTACATTCCTGCCCATCCTGCCTGAGATTGCACTAAGTACAGCACACCTGGAAAAACTGCTTTGGGAAACCCCAGGAGAAACAGATACAGTATCACCAACTGTCCACACCGTGCCCGGTCGCTCCGCGATCTCCTGTCCCTGTACGCCCCAACGCCCATTCCCTCTTCGATACCTGTAATGGGTTGTGTCGTTATTACGACCGCTGCGCTGTGAACAGTTGGTGATCGTTCATTCTGGCTGGATGAATTTTACATGTGATCCGTGCACTACTGCAGCGGGGGCTCTACTGCAGCGGGGGGCTCTCGCAGCAGTAAACTAAACTCTTCCATCTCACGGAGAAAGAAGTCAGGTCGAAACGAAATTTGCTTTATTGTTATAGAACAGTATTGCCAAAGATAAAGGAAAATACAAAAAAAAACCAATTGAATTCATATAGTTTATTGAATAAATAAAATAATTGTATTTCTAGATATTGGATATAGAATAATATTGTGTAATATTGTTAATTTCACTACGTCTTCTTTCATTATGGCTGTGTCTCCTCACAACGATAACAGCAGCCATGTCTGCATAACACTTGGCGGTTTGCACCTTCCTTTCAAACTTATTAAATACAGATGCTGTTGCACTCACATGAAATTGCTTTTAGACTTGTTAGATCACATTGCATGTAGTAAATAAATATTTGCATGTTACCCTGAACAACAGGTGCTATCTTCCACTTTTGAAAGACGTCATTCTTCCTGCACACCATTAGTAGATCAGCTTACGTGAATTTGCTGGTGATATCAAGTTTGCACACGTTTTTACTCACGCAAATCTTTAGTAATCTGGCCCTTGGTGTGCAGGAGAACACCGTTTTCCCCATGTTTAAAATCTGGTAAAATCAGTTAGCATGAACGCCTGCAGACTTGTCCAGATTTATTTTGGTACTTCCTCCCAGGCATATCACTGTCATTTCAATGTTTAAAGTGTTAATAGATTCTGCTCACAGTGTGGGGCATATTTCTACGAGGGTAAGCTAGTTGAGGATTAGTACTGTGAAGGTATGTAAAGTGCATCAAAGTGTTGGGAATGTTCAACGGGTGAATTATCCTCTGATACCCAGTGGACAGCTGGTTATAAGTGACCTGGCCAACCATTGCAGCCAGTTAACCTTCTGATGACATGGTGGTTTTCTAAACTGGCCAACTGAAAACACACTGAGATGCTAACTACTGGTATTCATACTGCAGGGAGTTCCTATGATGTTCTGAGTAGCTATATAGGATTTCTGCAGATTTACCACAGTATCATTTGAACTTGGAAAGCGCTAAAGGAGGCAGTTGGGAAAGAGTTTAAACTTGCAGATGGCTTCAGTTTCAGTTGGCTCTCAGCTCCCTGATATTAGTATGAGCATTACTTTATCAGAAGTTGCTGTCCTTCATCACCAGAAAACAAACGGATAGAGAGAAGAAGAAATGTGGAAAGCAAGAAACCAGAGAGAAAAGAATAAACTTGCCTGCCTTGTGCGTCACAGAAAGGCTTCTGATTGGTCAATGGTTTTAGAATAATTGGTTTCTGACAAAATGCTCAAATCAAGTGAAC
>NW_024042185.1:0-31456 GCF_014851395.1 Micropterus salmoides | reverse complement strand
GTGACCCCTGCTTATTTTCTCCTAAAAAAACCCAACAGAAAATAAATAATCTGAATCTGAAACAGGTTTACTGCCAAGTAGGTTTTCACATATAAGGTATTTCCCTTGGTATTTGGGTGCATAATGCTTTTAATAAACATAGTAAGAGAAAGAAAAACGTGCACCTGTGGCCTATTTAAATATAGTCTATAATTTTTATTTGTGCATTGGGTGACTCACTTAATATTAATAAAAATATTAAATACTGATATTGACATTATGCATGGCCAACGTACACGTGAACTGAAAACAGGTGTCAACATACCAATGCAATGCACACCCGATCTAGTTTTTTTCAAGGCATGCAAAAATCTAATTTCATCACTGCGAGAAAGAACCAGACTCACCATTGTAAACAGCGCCTTCAGATCCAGCAGCCTCAACACAGTGCAGGAAAACTACGAGACACAGACACAGGGTGGACTGCACAGCGTCGAGAGGAGGACGCGCTCCTGGACGCATTCTAACAACAATCGGCTCCAAATGAATTTGCTAAACTGAGACATAAATGTGCAGTATAAACTCGCCTGGGTGTTTCACTACAGACGGGGAAAACGCCGCCGGTGTGACATCGCGATAGCTGCTGATCGTCTGGATGAGATGCTTGCAAACCACCGGGCTCACATCTCTCTTTCTTTCTCTCTCCTCCCCTTCGTAATCCACTCATGGAGAGGAGGGGCAGTGAGCTGTCGAGGTGAGGCAAAACAAGCCAGGATGTGATAAAAAAGATGCGAGTGAGCAACAAGACACTGAAATAATCATATTAGAAATGCAAAGAGGCTATTGTGGACCACTTTATGGAGCATTATCTTAATCTTAGACACTGCAAAAAAAAAATATCCTTGTAGACTAGAATTTTTATTCGTATTCTATAAATCATCATGTTTGTCTTCTTAGAGTTAAAGGTTCAGTGTGTAAGTTTTAGTGGCATCTAGTGGTGAGGGTTGCGAATTGCAACCAGCGGCTCGCGGTGCATTCACGTGCCCCTCAGATGGTCCCATTTCCCGAGTTGTGAAGTCGTTCTTCCGAACAGTGTGTGTTCATGTACTCTTAAGTCAGACTGTGGAATAAATATGAACACTACTGCAAAGATGTATTGGATCAGAACATATACACGCAGACATCTAGTTCACTCTACATGGACAGCAAACTAACCGTTATTACCATATTACAGATTACATGTTTGCAATATGTGATTTTTCACGAATCATAGTTCTGTATACTTTTTTGTCCCATGTACACATTATTTCTTTTTGCAATAAAGACCACATAAATGAACCATCAGTCACTGTTCGTCCCTTTCTTTATAAGCATGCAGGAGAAGCTATGGTGGTCGACGTGCTCTGTCAGCTCTTGTGCTAAATAATATGTATGTTCTTCTATTTCTCCAAATTTCACTTCTACTCGTACTTCTAATAAACCAGACGACTACTATTACTAACTTACTTTTTCTTCTTCTTCGTACCTCTTCATCGTTGTGACGAAATGTGCTCTGTAGAGCGGTTTCTCCGTTTGGGCTACTGTAGAAACATGGCAGCGCAACATGGCAACGTAAGAGGCCCCGGGGTGCATGTACAGTGGGTACGGAAAGTATTCAGACCCCTTTAAATTTTTCACTCTTTGTTTCATTGCAGCCATTTTCCAAAATCAAAAAAGTTCATTTTATTTCTCAGTAATGTACACTCAGCACCCCATCTTGACAGAAAAAAACAGAAATGTAGAAATTTTTGCAAATTTATTAAAAAAGAAAAACTGAAATATCACATGGTCATAAGTATTCAGACCCTTTGCCGTGACACTCATATTTAACTCAGGTGCTGTCTATTTCTTCTGATCATCCTTGAGATGGTTCTACACCTTCATTTGAGTCCAGCTGTGTTTGATTATACTGATTGGACTTGATTAGGAAAGCCACACACCTGTCTATATAAGACCTTACAGCTCACAGTGCATGTCAGAGAAAATGAGAATCATGAGGTCAAAGGAACTGCCTGAAGAGCTCAGAGACAGAATTGTGGCAAGGCACAGATCTGGCCAAGGTTACAAAAACATTTCTGCTGCACTTAAGGTTCCTAAGAGCACAGTGGCCTCCATAATCCTCAAATGGAAGACGTTTGGGACGACCAGAACCCTTCCTAGAGCTGGCCGTCTGGCCAAACTGAGCTATCGGGGGAGAAGAGCCTTGGTGAGAGAGGTGAAGAAGAACCCAAAGGTCACTGTGCTGAGCTCCAGAGATGCAGTCGGGAGATGGGAGAAAGTTGTAGTAAGTCAACCATCACTGCAGCAATCCACCAGTCGGGGCTTTATGGCAGAGCGGCCCGACGGAAGCCTCTCCTCAGTGCAAGACACATGAAAGCCTGCATGGAGTTTGCTAAAAAACACCTGAAGGACTCCAAGATGGTGATAAATAAGATCCTCTGGTCTGATGAGACCAAGATAGAACTTTTTGGCCTTAATTCTAAGCGGTATGTGTGGAGAAAACCAGGCACTGCTCATCACCTGTCCAATACAGTCTCAACAGTGAAGCATGGTGGTGGCAGCATCATGCTGTGGGGGTGTTTTTCAGCTGCAGGGACAGGACGACTGGTTGCAATCGAGGGAAAGATGAATGCGGCCAAGTACAGGGATATCCTGGACAAACCTTTTCCAGAGTGCTCTGGACCTCAGACTGGGCCGAAGGTTTACCTTCCAACAAGACAATGACCCTAAGCGCACCGCTAAAATAACGAAGGAGTGGCTTCACAACAACTCCGTGGCTGTTCTTGAATGGCCCAGCCAGAGCCCTGACTTAAACCCAATTGAGCATCTCTGGAGAGACCTGAAAATGGCTGTCCACCAACGTTTACCATCCAACCTGACAGAACTGGAGAGGATCTGCAAGGAGGAATGGCAGAGGATACCCAAATCCAGATGTGAAAAACTTGTTGCATCTTTCCCAAAACGACTCATGGCTGTATTAGATCAAAAGGGTGCTTCTACTAAATACTGAGCAAAGGGTCTGAATACTTATGACCATGTGATATTTCAGTTTTTCTTTTTTAATAAATTTGTTTTTTTCTGTCACGATGGGGTGCTGAGTGTACATTACTGAGAAATAAAATGGCTGCAATGAAACAAAGAGTGAAAAATTTAAAGGGGTCTGAATACTTTCCGTACCCACTGTATATAGAAACGGCTCATTCTAAACTAATAAAAAAATATTGGTTCATTATGTAAGGTCTTCATACATAAAACATAGTCATGTATATTATATTGCATTTCTGTCAATAGACCCTCCTAAATATTACACACTGAACCTTTAAAGCACCTTCAGAGCCACTGAAGAAATCATTCAATCGTTTTTACCGCATGAGCACTCCTCAACAATTTTTATGTTTAGAACTGATGGATTGCAGCTTTAAACTGACTATCAACAGGATGAGAAAAACATTGTTCATGCATTATTCGCACCGTTTAAATTACTTTAATTAGCTACTGCGTTTGTTAAGTATTTGGAGCTGTTTCTTAACTAGTGAATACAGTCTGTATCTCCTTGTACATTAGCTGAATCGATTGTATCAGTGTACAACAGACTTAGTTGTAACTGATAGTGATGGTTGCTTTGCAGCCATGTCGGCACCAGTTTGTTGACACTTCTGTAGTTTTTTCAACGAGTGGGGGATGTTGTCCCTGTCAGAAATACACACTATCCCAGAGGCTTACATGAACATTTTTCCCACTTGGCAGCTTGTAATTGCAGTCTGAACAAAATGATGTGAACGCAGCTTACATCTCAGTGGCTATGTAACTGTTGCAGAACTGGGTATAGGAAATATTTTAAAAGAACTATTAAATTGCAATTTTCTTGAGGTTGTATCTCATTTCCTCATTTTTTATATCTTGTTTAGTAACCCAACATGCTCAAATTTAGGCCCTGCATGTAAACACATGTCTTTAAATAACTATACCATTATCCTCAACGTGCTCAGGCTTTTATACTATAAGGCCATATGTCAAGTCGGTTTCTGTCATTAAGATAAGCATTATAATGTTTTTCCTCTTAATTGAAGTGAAGTGACTAATTCTTCATTAACTCATTATAGACGTCTTATTAAAACAAACAGCCTTCTGCGAAAGAATGTGATCCCAAATGCAAATGAAGAGTCGAATCCTGGTTACATAAAGTCCAGTACAGAAGCCACATGGTTTGAAGGAGGTCACAAAACCAAAAATACAGCCAGTAACCGAGCCTACTACAGTAACAAAATACAGTAGGCTTCTACCACTTCAGGCTTCCAGCAACCATTCATACTGAGCCGGTCACTTATAAGTGTGATGATAAATATGCCACAGAGCACATGTCAGGAGGGATAGAGTGTACGCAGGTGTGTGTGGTATTCTTAGCACTGAATCCATTCACATCTCTAAATGGTGTCCTGGCTGCAGGACAAGGCCGCTCGTTACTGCCAAGGTATTAGTTTCTGCTTTACTCTGCTTATTCTTGCCTTAGATACACTCTTTATTACTACTATGTGATATTTAACACTCTGAATTTTATTGATTCGGGAAGTCCGACTGCAAACAGTGAATTCTAAAATAAAATCCCCTCAGCAAAAAAAAACTGTTGGCCAAGAGGCTTCATGTTTAACATGCTGAAAGCTCAAGGGATGGTAGTATTCTAAATGTCATTCATGATATCAAATGAGGACATGTACAGTGTGACACTATTTGAACATGACAGTCATCATCACGCACTTTAAGCACAACACTTCCTACTTTTTAAAGGAAAGTTATGGTAGACGTTTAATATTTGAACGTCAGAATGTGTTCCGGCTGTGAGAGAGTCATCATACAAAGTCAACTGTCAAGGGCTTCAGTCTCAGGAAATGCTCTTTCAAGGGATTCAAAGATACTAAGCTTCATGGGTAGCATGTTTGACACACAAGTCACTATCAAGCTGTTTTATCATCTGTCCACTGCTTGTATGGGTCCACTTCAACCCGGGCCTGGCTTGACTCAGCTCTGCATTTGTCCTCCTGTTAGCAGTTGTCATCCTCCAGGATGTCTGGGTGTTCCTCCCAGAACTGGTCCCCTATAATGTCACAGTGGTAGGCCTGCACCCTCCTCCTGCTGCGAGTCACGGGCACGTCCTTCTCCTCTTCATTTGGCAGCTTCATGCGTTTAGTGACAGTTTCGTCTCGCTGCACGCAAAGAGTGAGGAATAAAATTTGTATAAGTTAAGGTAAGCTAACGGCCTCCTAGATGTAGTTTCATATTAAACAGGCAGCTATGAGAGTGGTAGCAATCTTTTTATACAACTACAGAAACAAGCCATCTTTTACACTTAAGCGCAATTTAACACACATCTTGCATTTCTGACTTTCTGGTTTGTTAATGTATTTTTCTTGTGAACAACTAACCCACAATACAATGTCACATGCAGGCAATGTATATGCAGCACTGTTGCAATAGAGTCCTGTAAAATTTACAATAATGCAGACCACTTTTTGGAGCATGCCACAATTTCTAAACCTGCCAGGCAGATTATTATTTTTTTATTCTTTCATTTGACTATGGTATAATGATCTACTAATAAAAACTTGGGACATTGCTTAAGATATGTATTCCTATATAGTGAACAATTTGTCACCTTTATTTTTTGTCAAGCTACATTGTTGGCATTTGGTAACGCAGGACGAGCAGGGACGTGTTGAAAAGTCTATCTTTGAAGCAACATATCTGAAATGTATACATCAGCTGCAGAATGGCAACCATTTTAATGCAACAAAGAATTGAATGGACAAAAAGGTTGTCAATGCAGCGATGTTGGAGTTTTGAAAGTGTTAACGCAAGCAATGACAATGAAATAGCTTTGATCCAAAAAACTGACAATTCTACTTTTAGTAGATGAACAGGCAGAAAAGAAATTTCAGCTTCCCAGAATATCAACAGGAAATTTCTGTTTTGCAGTCGAAACCACAAACTGCAAACAAGTGCACAAAGCTTTCCAGACTCAACATTTTCTGCAAATGAAAATGTCAAACAGCATAGGAGTTATCCAATCGAGTTTTTTTCTGTAATAACTGTGCAGACTCAAACCCCTTTTAGCAGCTTACTTTTTCCCAGATGAGAGTGGTGCCTTTCTTGTGGAGGGCAGATTCATTGTTGTAGTTGATATCAAACTCAGAGAACAGGATCTCATTTTTGTCTGCAGCTAATGTTCCCTAGAAGGAGACATTACACGGTTAGACAAATGCATGCATAATAACATGTGTGCATACAAAAATCAGCTCATAGGAGATGCTTCACTGGGTGTAGAGACCCCACTGGTTCTTCTATTGTTTTATTGTTTGAATTAGGAAATAAATTGATGCTATTATATTTGATTTGGGCATTTTTTCCTGCAAAGAAATGTTTATATAGTGATTAAGGACTAGGAAGCACAAAGGTTTGATGGGCTGTGAATGACTCATGTTGCCGAAACATCCAGCCAGAATAAACGTTTCCACAACTCGTCAGCTGTCCTCACATCATCAGAGTTCACTTCACAGGCCACTGGATTGACTTCCAGAGAACAGCTGTGTCAGTCAGCGGCAGCTGCCACAAACAGAAACAGACCTGATGTTCTATAGAAAGATGTTACCGCTTCTGTTGAATTAGATGTTATTATTACCCTGTGCATCATTGTAGGTATTGCATTTTGATCATCACATCCAAAACTGAGAGGGGACAACAAACTCATTTGTGGTGTTAAAAACCACATCATGTCTAATGGAAATAAACCAGAAGTAAATAATGTGGTGACCATGTGAATGCACACAAAAGACGGGCCAACGAAACCCACTCACAACTATACATGCAACTGCAACCTTAAGAAAATCTTGGTAACAACAAAAAGTTAAATCAAACTTTACAGAAGTACTTTTAATCACAAAAAGAAAATAATATGATACAGAGGCAGTTGAAATTTAAGATACACAAGTTGGAACAAAAGCTGCGATAAACTATAATATTCACAAACTGATTATGTTTTAGGTTAATTGACTCATCATTTAAGATGACAAAAAGTCAAAACTAATGATAATCGACCATCGAACCTTATCAGATCCCAAAGTCAGCACTCAAATTTAAGGATGTCCTGTTGGGCCAAAGTTTTCAAATTGTTTTGTTTTGCCAACAGTTAAAACACACAATAGTATCCATCCATCCATCCATCCATCCATCCATCCATCCATCCATCCATCCATCGTCAACCGTTTATCCTGCGTACAGGGTCGCGGGGGGCTGGAGCCAATCCCAGCTGGCATCAGGCGAAAACACACAATAGTATTCAATTTATAATGACTTTAAACGGAGAAAAGCTTGCAAATATTTAAAAATGCAAATGTTTGGTCTATTTATGCAATACGATTGTTAATATTGTCATTTATTTATTTCTTGTCAAGTGACTGACTGACTGACTAATCACCTAATTCCTTCACCAGGAATAATCAGTATGAGAGAACTGTTAGTGTCCATCACAAGGCAGTGGTAAGGCATCACTCTTTGATGTGATTTACAAGTAAAAACACGCAGTACACAGAGTAGTATTTGTGCACCTTTGGAGAAGTTGTATCTTATCTGTAACAACATTGAAACATTAAATAAAATATAGCTATGTTCTATGCTTTATGTTGGGAGATGCTCTGGAGATCAGGCTGATTGCACAAACCAGTCATAATAATTTAAAAATTCAACAATTAAGTAAATTTATTGGCTTTATTTATTATACAGAATTGAACTTGGTAACTGGAATCAGATGTACCTGTGCTTTGGATAAAGCTCTCTGGACTAAATGTCAGATGATCATGAATAAAGTGTTATGTCTGAATAAATGTATACATGTTTTATAACATCTAAATATGCAGGTGTTTACTCCTTATTGAACTGTTTATTAACTTTTAAAGATGGTATTGTTTGTCTCTTATTCTATTATTTATGGAAATTCAAAAAGAAAACAGCAAACATTTTAAGTAACTTAAGATTGCGTTTCGCTCTCACCTTTAAGCGATCCTCTGCTTGGGCTGTGGTGAGTCCTCCATTCTGTACTAATGTCCAAAATACTGTGTTGTACAAATTATTAATGTGACCTGAGAGACACAAAAACACATGTACAGTCGGACATCTTTAACTCTCTTCAGCTTAATGAACAACAATGAATCTAGAAGTCTAATGTGTGAATTGTTAAGCAGCTAAGAGCACAGTATGTTCTTACAATCTGCTTGCCTCCAGCTGAGGTAGTCTCTGAGGTTGCGGTTGCTCGGATACAGGACCACACGTCCATCAAAACCTGGGGGGTACAAGAGGGGCTGTTCCCCGAAAAACTCCTTCCAGTAAAACACATATGAGGAGGAGAACTGGGAGGCCACATGGGTCATGAGCTTACTGCCAGACGAGAAAGAGGGGGAAATAATATCAGACAAAAGAACATGCACGTGTGAGAAGGACATTGGTTTGTAGTGTGGCAAAACCTAAGTACCTGGCTCTCCTCTTAAACAAGGTGGAGGTCCTCTTGAAAACAAAGCTGAACTCATCACTTTGACCATAAGCGATGACAATATCCTCGAGTTCTGCCATGACAGAGCGTGCACTCTGGGTCATCAGGCCCAACGCCCTGTTATCATTGGGCTTTGTAAACTTGTGCTGCTCTGCAAACCTGAAACAAAATCAGTGCAGACACTCAAAACAACAGCATGGTTTCTAATAATGCATAAACCGATCACTCATGTCTTCAGAGATGGTGTGTAGCATGGGAAGGAAACTCACTTGTGGAAGTTGCGCCCATCCAGTCTCACAACAATGTAGCAGTTTCTTAGACATGTGTCATCTGTTTCAAAGTTGCGGACGTACTCAAACTTGCTCTTTGCCATGTTGCTGGAACTGGTAAAAAGACGGACCAAGGATTTGACTACGCAAGACCTGACACGTCCACCAAATCTGCAGGCTTTTCCAATCAGCATGAGGGAGCTATAGTAAGACAACACATTCCCAAGAAGAATGGAGTGGGAATATTTTCATGCAAAACAGGAGCGCAGCAATAAAATAAAAACACACAAAACAAAAGGACTTACACTTGGATGTCATATGTGGTGTCCCCTGCACCTAACGTGGCAGTAATCCGTGAGTTAGCTAGCCCAGTTGGAAGCGCTAATATCTAGCTATTTCGTTAGCTACACAAATATCAATGTATTTAGTACGGTTGGTAAGCTGCACGAGCGCTGTTATCAATTGACATTTACATTTATTCTAAGACAATTTTCAGGTCACGCACACGCTGGTTTGTATACAGTCCGTCAACGAATTCTGTCGTAGTAGTACCGCAGACACTACGGACACTGGTTCCGGAGCACAAGCCTGCATTTAGCAAACAATGCATTAAAAACAAATAGGTACTTGTTCTCAGTTTCTTGTTAGCCCTCTTGAAAAAAACACATTCATATATTAATTTCTTCTTGTATTACTGCATGTGATTATCTATTAAGGCAAACATATTTACATAGAAAATACCGACATGCTCTGTGTTTTAACGCCATCTGGTGTTTTTGAGAGGGGTACTGCGACCAAAGATCGTTTGTGAGGATGATCTTACGGAATTTATAGTCCAGTTGCAGGCTAGGCTATTTCCTGAGGGCGTTCGTTGTTCTTTTAGTGTGTATACATAAGTGAGCGTTACTATAAAATTATTATGGGAAATAACAAATAACGGGATAAAAAACCCGACGTTTCCAGGATTTAAAGGCGCCACTTGACTTGACTGACATGACATACTCTATGTAGTCTATGACCTTTAAAGTCTCTTGAATTAGGCGCAGAGTGAAAGCTCAGCGTCATCCGACGACAACTACTTTCCCAGGATTCCTTGCTGCACTGTGTGCTCCTCTGCGGTTGTTTCAAACATGGAGGAGAGGGAAAGAACTAATATTAAACCAGACCTTAAAGAAACGGCAGCTGCAACCTGCTCGAGTGCGCCAACAGTACCGGAGCATGAACCGGAGACAGAGCGTGAAGCTGGGGACACTGACGCGGCTAAAATAGATGTCTGCTCGGAAAGCTTCGACCCGCTCTTGGCCTTGTACTCGCCGACTGTACCGCTTCCTTTCCCAAATATCAAGTGCTTCAACAATGTGTCAGAGTACGAGAGCTTTCTGAAGGGCGGCCGGGGAAGAGCCAAGCCGGAGAATGTGGAGAAAAAGCGGCAGAAGGCGATGAAAGGGGTGGCGGACCCGGAGCGCATAGAAAGGCTGAAGAAGCTCATGGTGAACAACCCGGTGCCAACGGAGGAGGAGGGGGAGAGCAGCCGCACCCCGCAGAGAAAGAGGCAGAAGCCACAGAAAAATGTCTTGTCAAGGATGCCCTGTAAGTTCAATAACCACTAACTACAGCATCAGTACATGTGTTTTGTTAGGAGTTCATTAGAGGGACCATTCAGTGGAATACTTTTGAATGTTTGGGATTAGTTTGATAACATGCTCTCACTTGGAGCCTGCAACTACTGCACAGAAGTTGTATAGTGCCTCTCACATAATAATAAGTCAGAATATTTTTCATTTCAGATCCTTTCTCAAACCTGAAAGTAACTTGAGCTACGCTACCTGTGGTTTTTAAGGGATAAAATAATTCTCATGTACAATTTATATAATAAAAGATCGATACTTGACATTCGTGTTACGATACGATATTGCCTTGCAAAATATTGCGATACTATGCTGTATCGATCCCCCCCCCCCCCCACACACACACACACACACACACCTAGTAGTAACGTGTTTAGCCATTTTTTTGGTAGAAATCTTTTTGTGCTTCAGCTGAATTCCTTCTATAATTAATAGGCTGTAGAAAATTGTATAACCTATATGTCATGTGTTTTCAGTATGTAAAGGCAGTCCACTGGGGGAGCTGTACCGATGTGTTGAGGAGAGGATAAGGGTCAAAGTTCACATCAGGACCTTTAAGGGACTGAGGGGAGTGTGCTCCGGCTTTGTGGTTGCCTTTGACAAGTTTTGGAACATGGTGAGCTCTCCCACTCATGTTTTCACACTGAATCACTTGTAAACTGCCATATTCTGAATCTGAAATAATCCACAATCTACTTCTGACCTTGAATTTGATGCCTTTATTTTGGCCTTTCACCATTTGTTTTTATTCCTCTTTGTCAGGCAATGGTTGACGTAGATGAGACATACAGGGAGCCTCTGCTTGGAGAAGCATTCTACCATGAGAAGGCCCTCACTATTTCACGGGTAGGTGCTAGGTTTCATTGACTGAAACATATATTTCCTACTGAGTTAAAGTTACAATCTGTAAGATTTCAGTCCTAGATATAGAAGTCCATCTAAAATAATTGCAATCTGATCTGACTTCATGCTGCACATTCAATTTTCTGCAAAACAGCAGGATGCAGTAAACTTTACCTTGCTGAGGAGTTGGAGGCGTACAGCCTGTCCAATATTTAAAACTGATCCACTGTCAAAGATTACTATCGTCTTGTTTTGTAGATGCAGCGTTGAAAACAATTGCTGTCAGCGCCATCCTAACGTATATTGTTTTTCCTATGACTGCTTCACAATAAAAGCTGCCCTGTGTGTTTTTGCCAGTTAAAATACTTTCAATATGAATTAGCTGTATAAATGTTGTTTGCATTAGTAGTATCTTAATAAAGAACTTCCGATTAGGCAACCCACTCTACTTCTAAGCCACAGCCACTGCATTTGCACTCATGTGAAGGTAATTTGGATCACGTGTGGGAATGGTGGACCCGCCAATAACAATGATTACTATATAGATAGGTTATTACAGAATGTAAATTTGTTGAATGGCTGTTGCTGAAAAATGCTAACGGCGATGAATAGTATGGCAATAAATGGTATCTGATGGGGTTTGATTTCATATTAACATGACTGGAATCTGTGTGCAGCTCTTCGAGAAGCTGAAGCTCCAGGAGAGCTCAGCGGGTGACGAGCCAGCAAAGCGCGAAGCCGGAGAAACAGCCAGCAAACAGCAGCCTGCAAACCCAAAAGACCTGTCTGCTCACCATACTTGCAAGGGAGGGCACAGCAGGACAAAGTCCAAGCTGTCAGACACGGTTAAAACAAAACACGATAAACACACAGTCTCGCTGAAGGCCCCGGGTCCAGAGGGCTGTCAGAAGAAAGACTCCCAGATGTATGGCAAGGTCCATACACGCCACATCAACCAGCTTTTCATCCGGGGTGAGAACGTCATCCTGGTGAACCCACAGCCACTCTGATTTTTGTTTTCTGGTCGATAAAAGAAAGGTGTGCTATGACCACAATCAGTTACATTTAAGTATAGTTTTACGCTTAACATCTGATAGGTGTGAAATACTGTAGATGAACTGCCAGACAGACATGATTTAATTAGATTCAGAAGAATCAAACAAGGACTATTGTTATATCATATTGATATGGAGGTCTTTCTCTGCCCACCAGAGAAATGATCTTAATTTTGAGGAATAAAAGCTTCTCATTTCTAATTATAGTAATTTCTTGTCTTGTTCTCTTTTGTCTGACAGCCGCTAAAGGAAACGCAGGTCGACACAGCATTAGTAACTGTTTGTGTTATTGTTATTACCCAGGAGGTGGCAGCATAAACACATTAGTGCCGTCTGTGAGGCCATTGTCATCAAGAGCTTGTCCCTTTATGTTGCCTTTCCCCGTTAGTTTGAACAGGAATGACAGCGCAGTCTCAGCGGACTTCATAAATGCATTATGAATAATTGAGTTTGTGAAGCTAGAGATTGCAGATGGCACTCAAAAGCTGTCATTTGTCTTGACGTCTCAGATTGCTTTTACTCTTTAATGGCCACATTACCCATAAAAGCACAATTTACTGCATCTCATGGAAGTTGTAAAGATGCTTTTTTTTTCTTGTTTTAAATGGCAGGGGTTACTTTTGGATGATGGTTGGCACAGAATTATTCTATGTTGCTATAACGTTTCTGCCTCTAAATCTTTGGATTTTACCCCCCCCCCCCCAATTTGACTGCAGAGAGTTTAATCGACCCTCTTTCTATATATTTTTATGCAATAAATAGGACAGATTCTAGCAGCTGTAGTTCATCCATATACTATAATGTTTCACATAATGTATCAGAATATTATTAGTGTAGCCCATTTAACAGTGGTGCTCTCCAGAGAGTGAAAATGGGGTCAATTGTTTAATGCAAACTGTGTTTTAGTGGTGTTTGTCACACCAGTGTGTTCCAACAAACCTTCACACAATATTAAAAGGGCACAGTGGTGAAGAGATGGGCCACAATTAGACGACACAAGCGTATTAAAGCAGAGTAATCAGGCCGTCTATCTCATTAGGACAAACTGTACATTTCATCAGTTGAATAACTATCGAAGCATGAAGGACACAAAGTAAATAGTTCTTTAAATACAACACTAGTAGCTTTTTTAAATCATTCATAGAATGCTACACAAAAGCTTAAAATAACGAAGGATTGAGATTTCTGAACATCTGTTGGGTTTGACCTCTGCAGCTGTCACAGTAAGAATCAGTCTTATTCCAGTAAAAACATGTTTGCTGTTACGCTTTCTGATCTAGTATGTTATGTAGACTGTGATGCAGTCAGCAGTGGTGACCTATGAATCTGGTGCTCACACTCATTTATCAGCTGATTTGCATGCATTAAGGGTTTACACCACCTACATGTCTTCTCTCGGCTTCCTGCCTTATTAATGTAATTTGTAAATGTGCATATTTACTGAAGGCCCTCCTTTATTACCTCAAACAATGAAATTAAACTCGCATCAACTGAATGTAATTTCAAAGTCAAGCGCAGTGGCTTCACTTTTGCTGCTTGAAGCTCTTTTGAATGAGGCTAATGACACAGCACACCAAATAACACACACCATTAGCAAATTTCAATCAACTGTTTAATGTTGTAGATAGATTCTTGATGTGTAAATCAAATCAAAATGGGAAGAATGCAAAATTTCATTTTCTCAAAGGATTTTCTTTTTTTAACATTTGCATAAGCTAGTGTTTCAGTAATGATCCCGTTTCAGAGAAGATCAAAACAATTTAAAGTAGAAAAAAATGAATAAAACAACCTCTACTGATATTTATTTATTTTTTTTTAAAACAGCAAACAGATTTTGGTCATTTTAATGCTTCAGACTCCGATGCAAGGCTACTATGTGTTAGTGTGCTCAGCCTCTTGAGCCCTTGGGAGACCAGGAAAGCACAAGTGCAATCCTCTTGTGACCACAGAATCCGCCGCCCTCTCCTCTAGTCGGTGAATTATTTATCCAATCGTTGACAAACCAAAGAAAAAAGGCAGGCGGCCAAGATTGACTTATCAGTCACTCATTACAAGGGTCAGGAGGCAACCATCGGCAGGCACTTGAAACACTGAAGAGCAATGTTTTGTACGTCTAACAGGTCAATCAGCCGGTGTACTTCTGAATGGGCTTGTTCGTTAGGCGCATATCCCACAACATGTTCATCCAACCACCTTAACATACTGGGCGTCCACAAACTGCGTCCTCTCACACAGTCCTGGTAAGTTGCAAAAGACACAGACATGGACTGATGACGATTATGAGAGCAACATCGTTTTCAAGATTTGCTGTTTTTAATGTGTAACATTAATAAAAAAATACAAGGCGAGAAGGCAGTATTTACTGTGACGCACCGCTGAAAATTTCACAGACAGACGCATAACGCAACCTATTAACAGTCTGTACCAACACTTGAGGTGCTGAATTAAGTTGAGCTCGATATATTTTCATCCAAGGTGTTTTTCTGAGCTCTGGAGTTATCACTGCCCTGAACAGAGTGAAAATGATAAAATGGGACAAACAGAACAGAGTGATTGCATCTGATACCTGCACAGTCAGTACACTTGAGGCATAAGTAAAAAAACACAAAACAGGTATGTCCTTCACCTTAAGCACAGTCACATTGTCTCCTTCAAGAGGTTAACTGAAGAGAAAAGGCAAAGGTCTGTCAGGCACTCTGCTGTAATAAAAGAACCCACAACCCCTGTATGAGGCTTCTTCTACCTACTGATTATCTCATTTGGATGCAAACTGATTATAATCTTCATAAGTAAATATATATATATATAGCAATAGGAAAGACCACAAATGAGGGTCTGGTGAAGGAGAAACTCCTCAAATTAATCAATAACCTTCACACCAAACACTCATTTATTCCTTTGTAGCTTTAACAGGCCACATTTGGAGTGTGTGGACACTTGTGTACAAAGAGAAGGTGTCAATGTGCTTCGTTATAGGTCTTAATTCATATCAGATTTGGTTCTGTAAGATACAACTCTTCACACTGTCACTTCCTCTCATATAGGGCAACTTCATAACTTATTTTCCTTTAAAGGGCTCCGGATTGCTATTTACAGGCCAAAGGAAGAGCAAAGGAGGGGGAAAAAAAAGAAAAAGAGGTAACTTGTCATTCTTAAATGTACATTAGAAAGTTAAAATGGCTGATCATGTTATTTAAATGCAACATTCAGCAAAATTACTGAGAATGCATCTCAAAAAAATTATGTAGCTACAGATATATCTTTTTTGCTAATCTGGTGATTTCACTTGACTGAGGTTATAAAGCAACCCCCCTCCCCTGGACATTCTCTTGGTGGCTTCCCCTCTTCTCATGGTTTCACAAGTAACCGACACGGCCATCGCCCCAGGCCACACAGATCATTGGTTCAAACAACACAAAACACATTCATTTAGATCCATATCACGACACAGCATTACTTAAAAAAAAAAAAAAAAAAAGATTAGGAGATTGCAGGGTGTTGATATTGTGATAGATGACATTATTCAAGTACTCTTTGTTTGCAGCTCATAACAATCCTTCACCAATGGACGGAGGGAGGGAGCGAGAGAGACAGAGAGAGAAAGACTGACACCACCAGATAATCTTTGCTCTCCAGCTCCATCACTTTCCAAAGTTGCCGAAGTCAGCAAAGGCATCGTGTTTGGGCTGTTGGACCATTGCAGGGTTCATCCCCATCCCCATTCCACCGGGCATCCCCATGGTCATACCTCCCTGTGGCATCCCCATGGTCATACCTCCCTGTGGCATCCCCATGGTCATACCTCCCTGTGGCATCCCCATGGTCATGCCCATCCCCATCATGCCCTGGTTGGGGGCCATCCCCATGCCCATCCCCATTCCCATGCCAGCACCAGGATGCATCATAGGATTTACAGGCGGCCTGGCTGGTGTAGGTCCAAGGCTCATACTGGAAAATCCCTGGGAGAGCATGTTGGCAGGTACCTGGTTGCCTGGAAATGACAGAACAAACTCAATGAATCAAAGTGCCAATTTTTTAATCGTGTTCGAGTGGCGGTGTGCTTTGAAGGAGAGGCTGACTAAATTCATGCCAGATCTACCATTCCTCTCACCGTGTTGGAGCGTGTTGAGGCTGGGCTGGCTAGGCTTGGGTGGCTGGATGCCTGGGCCCAGGAAGTCCAGGCTGATGTTAACCGAGTGGTCTGACCAGGTGGAAGGGAGGGACGCTTTGGCTCCGGCATCTTGAGAGGCCACTCCCTGCTGCACAGGCTGGAGTGGCATGACAGACTGAAGACCCCCCATGTTCTGGAGGGGCGAGCAAAGACGACATACAATGTTAGAGAAAGCGCTAATTCATGCTAGAAGTCACAGAGATTTCATTGATACTTAAGCTCCAACAGTGAAATCATGTATTTCAGTAAAAAGAAATAAAATAAAAATACAGTCCCTTGTCATAGTTCATTTTTTAACCTTTTGTCTGACCCACTTAACCTTGATACTGTACTGAGGAATCTGCTACCGTCTCTTTCTGAAATCATAACATACCATCTAAAGTAACCAGAGTAGAAGTGAGTGGTGGGTGGCTTCTCAGTGAAACAGGAAGATTTTTTTTAAGTAGGTCAACAAGCTTTTAACATGGAAAAACAGTCGACATCCACAGGCTTTTGTTGGGTTTTTAATGTTTTTGTAACTCAGAACGGATTCTTCTCATTCTGTGTGTCAGTAACAGGAGGAGTGGGTGGTTAGTGGGCTGTCTCTGAGGGGGGATGAGCATCTGGTGAGGTTCCATGTTAACCCTCTACCATCATGCTTCTCATCCATCTTTCAATCACACAAGGCATGTCTTTATCGCACAGGCATACTGACCGATAAACAAGCTTGTAACCATAGGGTTTCTATATGTACTAATTTATTTTATCTAGTACTTTTTCCACTACCACAGTCTAGCTCTGTATCCCACAACCTCTGAAATCATAAAGTGTATCATTATTTCCCTGAGGATATTTTGCTTCCACATATTAAAGCCTACTTTACGAACCTTGTAATGATATGTATATCAATAAATTATTTACAAAGGATGTGTGTGTGTGATGCGTGTGTGTATGAGTGCAATCATGCACACCTGTGACCTAGACTGGGGCAGGATTGTGGTGCTCATGCTCTGTGTGCTGCTCATGCTGAAGTTGAGGCTCTGGGACGAGGTGAGGGACTGAGTTGGCCCCATCAAGTCAAACAGGTCTGCTGAGGCAGGACCAGAGCCTGAAGCCGAGATTGGGGCGGGGGCCGGGGCAGCGGCAGGACCTGCTGCCATGGCTCCAAAAAGGTCACTTCCGCTGTTGTCAACAGTCTGAGCAGATGCTGGCATCTGACCTCCAGGGAAGGCATTCCACTCTCCAAAGTCTCCATTGCTGCTGGAGGCTGGCACTGCTGCACCAAGAAAAAAAACAAGACAGTTGAATTTTTATCTTTGCCACCCAAACAGTGATGTTTGTATTGTGAGCTGTGTAAATAATTGCAAGGTGTTGCAAAAAGCTAACTTGAACCTGTCATAGCAATTAGGAATTAACAGTTGAGTCTTCAGTGAGGCCTAGCTTTATCCAGGGCATTCTCAGTGACCGCTGGTGCCACATTTAAATTTTTTATTGAACTGGCCGAGCTTGTTGTCTCTATCCCTCCTCTCAGTCTCTCTCAGCTTCCTCCACCCCCATCAACTTCTTCCTCTGTCCCTGTCTCCTTGTCATCCATAACAGGAGTTGATGTGTGTCTGTTCTTGTTATGCAGAGCAGGTAGCAGGCTCCATATGGCCAGGGTCTTTCTCCCAGCATCCCTCTGAATATTCTAGCAGCATGGCTGCAACAGCACAGCACACACATGCACACGCAAAAAGAATAAAAGTCTTGAAACCAACCAGGTCCTTTGGAGAGGCCGACGGAGGCAGCAGGCGAGGAAAAGTCAGCAAATCCACCAATCAGGTCTGCAGTGAGAAACCGACATAAAGACATCAATTTCAAACAAGAGAGCTCCAGGTGTCATTCTACCATAGTTAGCATTCCTTCAGTGTCAGAAGTGTAGGAGAGAGGGGTGGGGTGGGGGCAGTGAATAGGTGGAGAAGACCAAACATCTGTTCAGCATTCACACCCTCTCCATTCACAAGGGACTGCTCCAAAAACATCTGGTGCACTTAGTTCCTATACATCAACTCCCTCCCCCTGCTGTCCCCAAAATCTGAAGCTAGCATCAGCAGCTGGGCACTGTTACTACAGGGTCTAGTCCTGCAGTCACTGTGGAGTTTCTTTCTTGTACAATGTTACATCGCCGGACAAAAAGGTTATTTTTGGATTTACTGCTGTAGCTTGTTGGCTAAGAATATACAACATGTAAATAAAACTTATTTGGGGCTATTGAAAGGCACATGTTTCCTTTTGCACAGAGGCTAGCTGTTTCTATGATGAAACCACAGAAATGCAATTGATACCATTATTCTCAGCTAACTCCTGGTAAGACAGCAAACAAGCACATTTCACCAAATGTCAGGGCATTACTTGAGGTTAGTGACATTATACCTGTGGCGGCAGGCTGGCTCGGTGTTGTGTCCACCATTAGTAGGTCAGCTAGGCCAGTACTAGAGGGCTGAGGGGCTGCTGGCTGAGGCTGGAATAAAGAACATATACAAAAAGATCAGGGCGCAGTGCATATATAACTATACGCATATCAATAAAGTCTTTCTTGCATGCTCATGTGAGCTCTTGTTACCTGTTTGTTGGAGGTGCTTGGGCTTTTGTCTCCTGTAAAGTTGGCTGCGGCCCCCAAGTCTACTTTCCTGGACGGGACCCCTCCTCTCTTCCGTGTTGCTGTAGTCTCTGTTGCTTGGACTATGTGTACACTCTTGGTGGTGACAGTCTCCTCTTCATCTTTGAAGTCTTTTCCTGACTGGCCATTGTAAGACGAGCGACCCCGGTCCTCCTCGTTGTCACTATGGAGACAATAACGGCTCGGGTAAGATAACTGTGTCCTTGCAAAACTGGTCAAGATTTTCTTTGCACACACTATATCCATGAAGGGACAAAAAGAACCAAGAACATGTTCAGGATAAAATCTTGTTGTTACCTACTGTAGGCACCCAAATAAATCTGTTCTTAATAATATAATAATATAATTAAAATGTTTGAGATTTAGATTTAAAAAGCATTGCGTTTTTCTTATGTGATCATAATAAATCTTAAAGGCCCATTTACTGCTGTATTTACAAGCAGTGCTAATATAACTGAAAACTGAGTGATACCAAGTTTCATTTTTCTATGTTGACTTTTGGTGGTGGGGGTTTCACTTTTGTTCATATTTATAACATGATTTGTGCCTTTCAATATGGCGCCATATATATATATATATATATATATATATATATATATATATATATATATATATATATATATGATAGGATGACTTGACTCTCCAACCTAAATCGATCTGGCGAGTCGTCTCTATCCTTCTTCCTAAATCTGCTTATGGTGTCGTCAATAGTGCTGCCGATTTTGTCGCTGATCTCCCCCAACTTCTC
This sequence comes from Micropterus salmoides, assembly GCF_014851395.1. Lineage (NCBI taxonomy): Eukaryota > Metazoa > Chordata > Actinopteri > Centrarchiformes > Centrarchidae > Micropterus > Micropterus salmoides. The sequence goes on along the minus strand of NW_024042185.1, from coordinate 11,550 downwards.
GCTGAAGGGGAACTGTCCTTTATTCTTCTCCCAGTCGTCGTCCCACTTTCCCCGACTATCGCTGGAGTCATACCTGTCCCCCGCTGGAGGAAAATAAAATAATAAAATAGAATAAAAGAGAAGGAGGAAAAATAATCAATTACATTTAAACCCCACATTTTTGGCCAACTATAATAAGTCTGTTTATATCACTTCCTTTAAAATGAGAACTTACAGTAATTTCGGTATCCCATACTGTCAGAGGATACCCCAATATATTTGTCTTTGTTCTTCTTTGCCTTTTTCCGTTCTTCCCTAAGCCTGTCATCATCCTGGACAAACTCCACCAACTCCTTCACCTTCTGACGCACATTTACACCTTGGTCCTTCCCATTCTCATCTAGAGACAGAGACACAGAAACACAAAGATTAACATCATTAATGAACTGGCAACTTTTTTGGTTAACTTTACAATGTATTGAAACCACACAGTAGGGCTGCCCCCTAACAGACCACCAAGTCTCTGTTGGCCAATTAGTTACAGAAAAAAAACCCAAAAACCTTAAACTCCATTCGGGAGCTGCGTCTTGTTGTTATAGCTGGGATGAAAGTATCAGAGGGACGATTGCAAGACAGACCTTTTCAGAAGTCAGGAACATGACGTTGAGTTCAGCTTAATTTATAAATCCATGTGAGCATGGCATCCTGCTTCAGTTGTAGCTGTAGACAGTTTTTTACCAGTTTCTTCATAACTTTGGGAGGATGACTATGTATATGACTTTCCTCTGGACCATCTCTGCCAACCCAAAATCAGACCGATACGATCAGTTTTGTCCGAGTTACAGTAGAAAAACGGAATTTTTACGAGGTAAGTAAAATATACAACGTGAAAGTGCTATCTGTTTTGTAAGGTAATGTTCATTTGTTGAAGATTGTAAATGTATATCATCTATTAACCTATCTGTGGCCAAAGGATCCACAAAGGTTTAATTAATCTTTGATGTTAGCCAGGGTAAAGTTGACGGAGACAGGGGAGGGCCAATGATATACTTTGTTGAAATGGTCGTTAACAGGCAGCTTGTGCGGTTGTAAAATTTTATTATGGTTTTGTATTTCTCTGTAATGTAGTACAGCGTTAACAAAGTAACATTCTGACTCAGCCCTGGAACCCAAAGCGTTTTCTGATGTCTCAAAAATAAATATTTAAATAATTAAATTAATAATAAACATGCCAATGACTAGTCGACTAATGGCTTAACTAACAGTTACTAGTCCTCAATGAAAATCATTGGTCAGTGGCAGCCCTTCCACACACACAGCCAATAAATAAGAACATCTCCATACAGGGAAAGTTGAATGGTGGTGTTTTGTAAACTGCACACATAGTTGGGAAGAGTGAAAGCAGCTTTTGGGCAGTGTGTGTGTGTGTGTGTGTGTGTGTGTGTGGTTTAAGGGTTTGTGGACTAAGCGGTGCTTAGGGCCTCCCTCCATTCATTACAGCTCACACTGAAGCTATTGTTAATAAACACCAAACACTACAGTGCTGAGGTGTAGGGATCGCCTCACCTAATCAAAGCAATATTTGAAAAAGGAATGTATTTTGTTGTTTAGCACGTTTGTTTAGGTACTCCTCCAACATGCAAAGAAAAAGGAGAGAAACAGTACAGAAGGACATGACCAGAGTGATACCTTACCTACAAAGTGGTAGCTTTCTAATGATCTCAGGTCATACAAATGTTCTCTGGTGCTGGTAACAACCCTCTCTGATCCATTCCTGATTAGATGGGCAAGCAGTAGCAGGGACTGAGAAACAGACACACAACAGTAGTTAGAGCAAAAAGTGGTAAAGGTTTTATTCTTGAATCCTGTTGGAGTCAACATGACTTGTTTTTCTCTTGCATGGCCTTTTAACTGTATCAGTTATGGGTAAAATTTTATTCATCAGAACATTTCTCCCTCAATTCAGAGCATGTTAACAATGCAAGGCATCTAACGGTTTCTATTCAAGGCCAACAGTTTTTGTTTTGTGAGTTATAAAAAAAAATATGAATTAAAACACCCCTTTTCACCCGATGCTCTTTTTTTTAAATTAAAGTTTACAGTTGATACCAGATTCCTGCCTGTAAGAAATGAGAATAAATTTTGAAGCTGATGTTAACAGATTCCTATTTTAAAAAGGGTTTCAGCTTGAGTCAGGTTAAAACCAAAGCCAAACTGGTTTGAATTAGGTCTTGTCTTAAATTTTGGGTGAAAACAAAACCGCACTTAGTGCCTGGGCCTTCAAGCCTTGTGTCATCAAGCATGTGTGTTTGTGGAATGTTGCAACAGTACTGTCGCAGACCTTGTAGACTCTCCTCCAGTTCTTCTTGTTATCCCTCAGCATGCGGGCCCACAGCATGTTCATCACCTCTGGGAACTGCTCATACATGAAGGTGGCTCTGATTACAGAAACATTCAGAGAAGAAAGAGCCTTTATTATTTATTTGCAATGCATGATAGCTAACAACTGGACTGTTTAAGACATCTACAGCCTTTGACCAAAAAACTCCCTTGTACTGCAGAGCCTCAGGAACTAAATGAGTCTACCTGAACTACAAGTTCCTTTAGCACATTTGTGTTGGTGTTTACACTGCATCCCGAGGATTAGGCAAATCAGACAAATAAGTGACATCCATTAAATGTGTCACTTTACACACAACAAGGCAACAACTCAGTGAATTTAGAGGTGGTTCAGGGTCAGTGTGGTTTGCAATTTCCTGCTGTGCAGCGTTAATATATCTGAATTAATGTAGGTGGAAAAAACACCTAAATAGCAGGTATATTTCTAAACAAGCAAGGATATTCTCAGTGTTTGTCTGGTTCCTTTTCTGCTTTAATATGTAACCACAATGAAACTACTACAAAGTTACATATGGCTGGCAGAAAAAGACTACCTTGGAAAGAGGTACTTGTGTGGGCAGAACCAAAACTTAAAATAATAATTCCTATGGTCAAAATGGAGTTGAATTTCCTGAGTTCCGAAAAACTTTCCTTGATTTTATTTACAAATAACCTTGGTGTTTTGCAGCGCTATATGTTGAACAACCCAGCGTGTTGATGTTACCTAGAGATTTCACTCATCAGCTGTCCTGATGGTCCCCAGGGATCATCATTGGTGGCCTCTCTGACTTTAGACTCCACCTCTGAATAGTTCATCACCACGTTGGTTCTATACAGTGGGATAAAAAACAAACATAATTTCATTAATCATGCCTATGTAAAGTAATCTACATGGCATTTCAATAAACGTGGCCTCCATTTAGACCAACAACGTGGGCAGTGACGGATAAAGATATTCTCATTACAGCCATGCCCATACACTCCTTTTTATAGGCTAAAATGAATGTTTGTGTGCGTGCTTTGTAACCACTGTTCAAATCCACAAACAAGGGCCTAAACAAGCAAATGCAAATCTGCGTTCAATATAAACACAGAAATGGGACCTAAAATGGAAGTGAGTGAAACAGGGCTGTGCTCACTGTGTTGTGAGCTCTTGGTTTCTTAGTATGTCAATAACAAACTAGAAAAGAAAAAGGCAATCGTAACAAACCAACACTAGAAATGGTGGCACTCTCGGGTAAACAGAAAGTTTGTTTTCTAAATCATTGGGCTCAAATATTTTATGAAGGTATACAAAAACCAGCAGAATGAACAGTTCGTATGTACCCTGTCCTCGATGAGGTTAGCAGGTTTGGCAGGCTGTGAACATATTCAGAATCATGGTGATTACACAACAAACTAAGCCAAACCAAGTACTATCCCACATCTGTTCAATCAGGCCCCAGAAGTGTACTGCAACTTCTGTTAGTAGTCTAAAATATGTCCTCATATTCAGTGTCACAACCAGCACTTATTAAAAGACAGAAACTCAAGCTAATGTGCTGTCTGTACAGGAGGTGTGTCATGAAAGGCATTAAGAAGAACAAAGGATTATCCAAGCAGAGAACATTCTAGAAACATAAATGGTGTGTGGGGTAATTTCCATTGCACTACTGTCTATTTACATCAACTATTTTATTTGGTCTGGCTAGGATTCCTTTGAAAGAAGAGATTTTTAATCTCAACTGCACTATTTCTGATTTGTGAAAAGAGATTTGATAAATATATTATCTGATGTCTATCCAGCTGAACTGGAGAAACTGGTTATCCAGCCAATTTGTACAATGCTTGCTGCATGGGTAGCAGTGTATCGCCTTCCAATGCATTGCCCTAAGATATGTGTAGCATATAGCCACGCCTACATTAGCTATTCCATTGAATAAGAATGGTTTCTTACAGGACTGCAGAAGTATAATCTATAACAAACAGGCATCCAATTCCAGATAATTAAGTGAGCCATGTCACAGCTTTAGCCAAAAGTATGGCGAGGCAAAACATTTGACCCCTGCACCTCTCATCCCTCCCTCACTACTGACACATCAGCAATAAAATATACAGGGCCTGAAAGAGCAGCATTGATATGACAGGTGGAGATACACCCTCTCTGTGGTTCTGGCAGAGTATGGTTACCAGTCTGACTTTAATGTATGGCAACAAAATTATTTGAAAATGACCATGCCAGGTGCGTTTTTTACAGCTGATTAAAATCAGCATCCAATTTGGACTATAAGTTACAGTAACTTTATGTGCTGGCTGGGAGATCCTACACGAACATCAAGCCTTACGCTCTATCAAACTCAATTCTTATGATATTCTTCATTTTACATTCGGTTCAGTTCAGGACGAGACTTAACTTGTGTTTAGGAAAGCGGCTATCATGTTTTTCTGCAGGTTTGAGGACTTTCTAATTATTCTGTGTGTGCTGTGTTATTAACTGCATGTTTCCCAAGATGTTTTACAGACATTGCACAAATTTTCATGTTTACATGGGTGACATGCAAAACACAAGATGCAACATCTTATCTCCACACAGCGGTGGCCCCGTCATAGTTATCAACCACATAAAACGGAAGTTGTGATACTCTCTCACAGTGCCACATTATCACACAGATTTCCGTTAGACTGCTGTATCTGTCAAAAAATATTCCCTTGCAGTGTCTCACAAACCTGGCTATATATTATTCATGTTGGTTTCACTCATCACAAAACCTTTTTAAAACAGGATAAAACCTTTGTTTGTTTGTCCTGACTCAGCAAAAACCTCACCTTAAAATCATATAACAGGAATGTTGCATCATGTCACAGTGTTAGCATAAATGCCTCACAGCTTGGTGACACTTTATGAAACCATTTTTTCATTTGTGTTAATACAAACAGTGACTATTTCTGAAACTCTCAAAACTCAAGCTACATCACTTTGAATTTCAAAGAGACCAGGAGGAAAACATGCTACAAACAAACAACAACTCCCTAACATTTAATCTTTGAAACCTGCACCTTTCTTTCCTTCTTTCTCTCCCTAGTCCCCCTCCCCCTTTTGTCTCGCTCCCATGAAAGTAACCCATGTTCCAGGAGGCCACACTCCTGGGAGACAGGTGCATTCAACAGGAATGCATTCTTGGATGGACTTAAGAACATGCTATTGTCTGGGTCTGCAAAATTAGCCATTGAACCTTTGAAGGGAGGAAGAATTGTGCAATAGCCTCCCACAGCCCCACAGTACAGGACAGCGTGCTTATGTTTAGTCAGCAGCTAAAAGTAAACCAGTCCAAAGCATAACAAAAGACACACAATCCCTTTTACAATTGCCCAACTATCTCTATCTTAAATCCAATTAAAACTTGGTGGAAAGGTAAACAGCAACTGATGTGTGTGGTTTAACTTAAATAATCAAATTGTTGCTCTTAGGCCAACAGCTGGACAACAAACAAGTTGCAAAACACTGCAGGATCACTGGTCACTGATTAATACGTGCTTTGTTGTGGCACTGTTATTTATCTCGTTGTTCTTTGGTGTTACCTATGATAAAAAAGGCAGCCTTACCATGTACAGTTATTTAATAAACGTTTTCTGTAAGATTGCTAAATATTGCAGATTGGAATAAAGTGTAACGTTACAGTTGCTGCAGCAGCAAAACGGCTTTTATAGCATCCTGTTTTACGAGATATAACTTCACGTTAGACATTTTGACATCTTCAGGACTTAGTTCAAGTGGTCTGACTAACTTGTTTCACTTAACAAGCAAACTAGGGTGTAAGACAAACATTACAACATTGGTTGTGAAGTGATCCAACCATGTGGTGTAACTTAATTTACAGAATAGATACCTTACTAACGTTAACTGTACTGAATACAGTAATGTTAACTCTAACGTTAACTTAGCTACAAGTGTCGTTAACAGTCATACCGGAGACTAAAGACGTCTTAAAAATGTTTCCAGACAGTGGCACACAAGCAACAGTAGGACGATATGTTCGTTAAAGTATAACGTGTTAACATTCGCCGCTGATAATTCAGCCCAGGAGCTGTCAAACTAGCATAGCTGGCTAGCCTGGTCGGCTATCTAACTACCAGCCAGCAGGCTAGATAATTAGCTAGCTTGTTAGCGAAGTGCGTTAGCTTGGACTGTCGGAAGTAATCACACAAACAAGCTTCGTGATCTCATAACAGTGCAAATGTTATCTTACACTAATCGAAAGAACTGGCAAGTTAACTGCGACAAAGAGGTACTCATACTTATAGTATGTTAATGGTATTTGTCCAATTCGGCTAACTAAATCGCTACTAGCATAGAGGCTAGCTAACTTGTTAGAGTGATGTGACGTCAAAGTTTTGGGTACGTGTCTCTTTCAAACAGGTACACTTCAGGCACAAATAATGCGAAACATACGTAATATAGTTCGGAGATACTTACGCTTTGTCAACCAACTCCCTAACCTTCCACATGTTCATCATCTTGGCTCTGTGAAAAGGGGCTTTCTGCCTCGGCAAAACCCTTAACTCCAGACGAACAACGAAACCAAACCTTGAACTCTGGAAAGTAAACTCTTCTTCACCTCCCTTTCAAGACAGGCGGCGCAAACGTACCACCAGGCAGACAGGAAAGGTTACTACGGGAAATGCCCCTGTAACGTCATCAACATTGCCTAAAGCTGCTTCGGAATTGTAGTTTTTAAAAAGTGTTCATGCACCACCATTAATACTGTGAGTGCATTAGCCTTTTTAAATGGATAAAGAAAAAGCTGTCAACTTGGTAAACAAATACAACCCTAAACAATAGCCTTTAGAAATAGAAAAATACATTTTAATCATTAAAAAAGTGAAACATTATGAGAGTCCATGACTAAACATCCAATTATAATGGGCCCTGGTTGGAAAAAGTAGTCCAACAACATGTCTCTAGGTTATGAGGCAGTCAAAATGTGGCTTTGCATAGATCGTGACTAGACAGTATGGTATTGTGGTTTATGCATGTTGGTGATGCATGATGTTACTATTTATCAGTACAGGTTGACTGATATTCAACATTATCTTATTGCAGATATACATTTGAAATCTATTTAAATTTCTGTCAATAAGTTACAAGAAAATGCATGAAGAAATGCTAAGGATACGTTTGAGGTAGTTTCAAAATGGTCATGACATTGCAAAATGTGAAATCAATTGATATTTCAGTGTCCTGTTTTGTAAGAAAACACAACAAAAACAAATCAATTTAAGAGACTCTTATAAAATGTGTGTTATGTGTTTATATAGAAAATTAATATCAGTTCACATATTGTTATGAAATATTTTTAAACTCTCAAATATAAATTTTTGTATCTGCCTTAAAAATCTAGTATCGCCTGAAATATATTATCCAGAACAGACAGTTTTCTAATGTTTTATTCTCAATTTATTATTTATTTCCATTATGTAGTGACATTCTTTGGCTTCCACTGCACACTGCTAATTGTGCTGTATAGCAAAAACCTGTCCTTTTTGTCCAAATGTGTTCCAGCTTCCCCCAGAACAGTAGCCAGCATCAGGTCACCACCCTGTGTGTTCTCCATCCCTCCTCATCTGGCATTCAGGCATGCTACAATGACCCAGTGATGCTGTGTGACAGGCCACGCAGGGCACTGGCTGTTTGTGTCAATCCAGATCAATCACTCCCTCTTCTGGACGGACAACGTCATCAACGCACAGAAAGGTCATAGGGTGTACCCAAGCCAGGGCTGATGTGGCGAGCAGGGAGGTCAGCATGGCAAGTGAACACCCTTGGCTGAGTGCCATCTTAAATAGACACAGTAAGCTTATGAGTAAGAAAAATGGTATTTCATATTTACTTTTTGTAGAGGACGAGTTAAATGACTGGCAGTCGTCATTTCTTACTTCTCGATAAAATGATTTTGATTCTCTTGTGACTGGGCGTGTATGAAAAGTATTAAGTCTCTTTGTCGTATTGATTGATATTCCAGTGGGCAAGATGAGCCCTCAGATGCCCTCCATCTGACAGGGTCTCTATTCTCTAATGATACGTGTAAATATGGCCCACAGCTTACGCTTCTATAGGAGAGCAGGAGGAAACAACACAATAGCCAAAATACAACCCATTTGAGAAAAAAACAACAAGAAACAGCACTTAACGGCCCAGAATGCACCGCACCCAAGGGAGCAACCTCAATTACTGTTACACGTCTGAAGAGGAGAACTCTAGGAGAAGTGATTGCTGAGATGGAAATGGCTGTGGGTGTGTGTTTGTGCATGTGTGAGTGTGTTGTTGTGTGTGGGTTTGAGGAGGTTGGACAGAAAGGCACTCAGTAAAAAGATCTTTCAGAAACACTTTGCCCCAGTGACGTTGACGCGAGCTGTTGATTGACATGCACTTCTCGACAGAAACCAGAGCTATCAACCTATCTGCCACGCATTAAGAATGGCACGCTCCTCGGGGAGGGGCCTAAGTGGTAAATGATGTAGCGCAAGACACTCTCTGTCAACAATGTGTGTGTATTTGTGAGTGCTGAGGATGGCAAAGTATTCAATCAAGGCTTTGATTGAAAAGCCCCTGTGTCCTTAAAGATCAGAATTCTGCACACTGATGTATAGGATGGGGTGAGTCTTTGTGTTAAATACAGTATAGTGCTGTGTGGTGTAGGGGGAACACCGAGCTGGCAGAAGGCTTAATGGTAGAAATCTGATCTCAAACAATATTTATGCAGTTAAAATTGTGCTGTCAAGTGCGCTTTGGAGTTGTTTTTTTGGAGAGTTTTCATTTTCAGAAAGAAATTGGCAAATCATTGTCTATAAGAAATCTTGTACAGTCATATGCTCTCTTTGGATATGGAAAAAAAAAAACCTGTCAGCCTGTCCTTGATATTTCTTATTTTATAACCACATTCCATTCATCCTCCTGCTCTTTGGTTGATCATCAGTTTGGTCTGGTTAGACTAAGTTGTCACTAACAACTTTTGAGTTGAAGGAGATGAAAAAGTAAGCCAGATGAATGATGTAATTTTAACACAAGCAGCACTAGGGGGCACTCTGACTTTTCTTGTGCTGGAGACTGCTGAGCATTGCACATGGGTGAGTGCGTTCAGTGCCTGTGCACACGTGAGCGTGTGCGTGTCTGTCAGTGTAACCACTGGGGGTCGAGGCTGTGTGTATACATGGCTGAAGTTCCCATGACAAATGTGGTCAGAACATCATCTCGACTTGGGAATGTCCACAAGAAAGACGCCCGTTCTACAACTCCGCTATTATTCTTTCTCTACAAACATGTGCTTTCAATCTCAACACTCTGTGCTTTTTTTTCTTTGCAGTTTTACAATGTCATTAGAAAACAATGTTCTTTGTTTTGCACATCTTTGCCTATCTTTGTGCCCGCAGAAGAGGTTCTGATCTGTGGAGTCATTCGCTGGGGCCCAGCTTTCCTCCTGTCAGTGAGGGTTCTTTCGCTGCTGTTATATTTCAGGCTGTTATTGTTGGCCCTCTTGCAGCCTTGGTAAGATCTTTAGTCCTTTTCCCAAGCGATATAACCCCCACACACATCACACGATATCTGACCCCTGTCTCCATGACACATGACAGGTCCACTGTGGTGCTTGTGTGTGGGCATGTAAGCAAGAACTGATGTGTGCACATTTATGTGTGTGTGTGCGCATGTAAATGTGCAGTAAATATATCTGTGTGTACCGAGCATATCTGGCACAGTATGTAGATATTGAATATGCTAAACAATGAGGCTACTTGTCAAAGTTGCACAGACAACCCGCTGTGATCTCATACCACACACACAGATGTTCCTAATGGGACTAAAGTAGCATTCACATTCTGTGGATGACCGGTCTGTTTATTTTTCTCTCTAAACCGGCCTGGATTGCCACTTTCCCTGGTGAGAAAAGGGGTGGAAGATGATAAAAAAAAAAATACAAGGAGGCTGATGAGAGAGGCTCCCACCACAGTGTTGACCTCCAAAGCCAACTGTCAGGCCGACTGAACCAGCAATATCAGCAAGTGTGACAGTCGTTCGGTATATGGAAGGGGATGCCCGTGTGCAATACTTTGCGAGTTGAAACTGTTGTTGTCTTATTATTCCCCTACACGAGGAAATGAACTTGGTGTAATTGTGAAGGCTTATGTTTATGAGTCACGATGTAAATCCTGTTGCTTTGTACAGGGGTGCGAAACTTTACACACACACACAGAGAAACCCACACAGGTATGCTCAAGTCCTGAGAGCATCTGCTCCTTTACAACCAGATTGAATTAGCAATTACAGAGAGTAAAAACGAGAACAAAACATCTGGAGCTGTAAGCAGCACAGGTTATAAATCTGAGGGGGTGAAAATGAGCCAATGTGAGATTCTCAAGGACAGTGTCTCTGATTGGCCCATTAACATGCCAGGGGTGTCAAAAAGGACCCAAGGCAATGGGAGAAATGGGACAGAGCAGAGGGCTTTAGAGGGCATATGGAACGCCAGTGAATGGAGAGGTAGAGCGTACGGGAGAGCACAGGAGAGGGCTAGTGAGATCTGTATGGGAGTGAAATGCAGTACTGGCAAAGATAATACAACTGAGAAGACACATCAATGTTGTTTGTGTCATGAACCTCCTCACAGGAAACCATCCTGATAAGCGGAGAGAAAGCTGTGGAAAAGCTGAGGGGAAGTTGTGTAAAAAAACAGGCTATCTTTGTTTTTTCATTTTTTGGGGAAAAAAGACCTAGAGCTGTGTGGGTGCACGAATTAAGAACCAGCAGCTGAAGATCGCCACTTTGCCAAACCATAATTATGCATATTTGGACACAGAAAATGCTCCAAGTAAACGTGAGGCTGGGTGTTCATAAATGTATTTTAACAATTATATCCAGTTTGGTTTAAGTCCATATAAATGTGAGGTTGGAAAGCCGCAGTACCATTACCACATCTGTTTTTGCTATTATGGCACAATAAATTACGTAGGCAATTTGTTTGCGCTGTTGTTAGAGTAATAGAATCAAATTATCCCATGTTAGGGAAATGATATGTACCAAGCGGAACCCATCAGGGATTCACAAGGCAATCAGTGAAGTAAGACAGAGCTGAAATGTTGGCGCTCTGCACATCAACTGTTCCAGGTCCACTACGTCATTGAAAGAACTTCTCAACCTCAGATAGGAGATAATTGTACCTG
>NW_024042184.1:0-31835 GCF_014851395.1 Micropterus salmoides | reverse complement strand
TGATCGCACCTGGTTCCAAATCAAGGCGCAGATCATTTATCATCAGCTCAGACACATCTCAGTAAACGGGTGTACGACCCGTGGTCTGTGTTTGCGTTGCTGTGGGGTGTCTGTCTCTCTCTTGCAGGTGTGTACCTGTACCCGCTGAGTGGGACGTGGGGTGGAGCTGATCAGTGGCCCCAGCTGTGAGCAGAGCCAGTGGAGCGCTCTCGACGTGACGTCTCACTTCTCACTCACCTTCCTTGGGCTCGCAGTAATCTGTGAGACTTACTGTTGGTTATTGTGCGATTTACTGTGTGATATACTTCGTGACTTGTAGGACCGGCGGGGTGCCGCTGGCAACTTCTCCTCGCGCCTGAGGTCGGTGACTCCGTGGAAGCCGGTGTGGTAGCGACGGGCAGCCTCCGTGTGCGCTTCCCCAGCGCGGAGGGAGCCGCGGAGTCTGTGTGGCCTATTGTGTCGCATCCTATGTTGTTTAGTTACTTTATATAATTTGCATCGTCTTGTGTGGGCAGAGATCGTGTTTGTTGATTAAAAGCCTTTTTGTTTTGATTTAGAATAAATATATTACTTGACGCATGTTTGAGTCCTCCTTGTGTTTTTGTTCGTCCCACACCCCTAGACAAGCTGGGGACCTAACAACGGGTTCTTACGGATTCAGCCAAGGTACAAGTTAATAAACACAAATCACAACGTAGGCTAATAGGCTACAATTAGGTTGCATCTCCCGGTATTGATGTGTAGAGGCTACTTGTGCTAAATGATGATCTATGGCTACAAAAGTGCAAAGCCCCCTTATTTATTTTTTACTCTTTACACTCAGAAATTTGTTCAAATGTCGGCAGTCTTGAGTAGATATAAAACTATGATGAACTCAGTGGAGCTGTTTTCTTAAGTGGCTCCAGGTGATCACAGCTGAGGCAGCTGCAGGGCGACACCTGCTGCTCATTTTCTGTAAATCCTCTTGCTGTTGTTCGATGCCATCGATCTTTACAATATTGAGAACACTTTACTGTCCACAGTATTTACTAAAATAAGCCTTAATATGCGATGCTAAAATAAATAACACCTTTGTTTAATTCATTACAGTTTAACAGCCCCACAAACTACATGCTCCAAACTGATCATACAGCTGAATCACCACCTCTAATAAACTGTTAATCTCTTAATCATGAAGGTGGATTTATTGCATTATTTAATTAGTTTTCACTAATAAACCGTCATCTAAGTGTATATTTTTGTGGAGACATTGCATCGTCTTAAGGGAAAGAGGGAGAGCCACAGCAGGAATGGAAATTCTTTGGGAGAACCTTAATTTTGAAAAGTAGCCTTAAGTACAAAGATAAGTGATGGAGCGCACTGTCCAATCAGAAGCAGCGGGTTGATGAAGTCCCACCCACCAATGATATATGAATATTGAGTAATACATTTGTTTTATCAGTAAGAAAGGAAAACGAGACATTGCGCTGAATTTGGTTTTGATTAAAAAACAAAACAAGGAAAAATCAAACTGAATGTTGTTTATTTTCGTTTCGGGCCCAAAATTGAAAAAACGGAAAAACGACCCGTTTCTGCCTTTTGTTAATTATACCAAAAAACACAAAAGGTCAAAACGTACTTTGGTCATTTTGGTTTTGTGAAATTCCTATTTTCATTTTCCGTTTTAAGATAGACGTTAAGAAAAGAGAGACCGGTGAGTCAGGTGACCCGGAAGTCAGAGTACACATATTAAAATAAAAGCCAAGCTTTTAGAAGGGCTGGATCTGTAGCATTATGCAGCACCAACGTTATACCAGGGTGATGATAGATGAAAATAAATAAATAAATACACCTGGACCCGAGAGAAAAATACGTCGGCAACAGCAGTTGATTGCATGCACTATAATATTGTGCTTTTATTCATGTAAACAGCAAGAGTCACGTTGTTTTAAGCGCATTGTTTGGTGCAGTACAGTTGGTAGGTTAATATAGGTTAACCTAAGAAATGATTGTGTGTGCAGAGTTGTTGCTGTCAGCGCTATATTTTTAATATTAAATAAACATTTAAAGCTGTTTCCCCTTTCTACCAGCAGGTGGCAGGATTTAACTGAAGGCCTATACTGTGTCTTTATTAAAGGTTTTGAATCCAGATTACTGATATACTGTAGATGGATTTATTGTTGTTAATTTCATTTGTTTTTTTGGCATTTTATGTTTTATTTGCAGCCTAGTTATCCTCTTCATCATTCACCCTCAGCCCAGAGTTAAAGCTGCACGCCCTTCTGTTCTAACCTGGTTCTAACACTGCTGTCAGCTTCTCAGCAGCTCTGACTACAAACTCACATCAGAAATGTCCTCATGTCACCATCTGGCCAAAATAAGGATTTACCAGTGTGCTAAATACTGTGTGAATCTTTCTTCTCCAGACACATTCCAGTGTGTAACATACACTCACATTGTGTCATGCAAGTGAAGAGAATCCATACAACATTTATCCAACATATATAGCACATACATGCGTTCAAAGGCATTGACAGTTTGCTACCTCTCTGGTGAACAGATAATAAAGGTGAAACCTCAGACAATGTGCTTTTTATTCCACTGGAGGGCACAGACAGAGGAAAGACTCTGTTAAAGGGAAAGTCCTGCAGCATTTATAGCCGGTTGTTATTTAACTCTTTCTTGTTGTGTAGATTTTTAGATTTAAATTTGTAGAAGTTTTTTTTTGCTTCTACACAGTCTTTTTATTGCTGCTGCTTTATGCTGTCACTGTTTTTTTAAATTGATTTATTTAGCATGTTGGATTTAAGGAATAAAGTTTGGAAGCTTTAAATCACAGTTGTGAAGTGCCGCCCTGCTGTGCCGTGATGGATCTTTGGTCTTTTTATCTGTGACATTGAAGTTTGAAACACGAGGATGTTGGAGAATGTGATGTTAGTCATTACAGTAGATGTGAGTGGTGGAAACAAAACTTTGAGTTACTGCTATTCCGCCATGTCTGTGAAATCTCTTGCACATTCATTATTTATTTCTTTTGTTCTTTAATAGAGAGCTAGCAGGCTATCATCGAGCCCGCTAGCTGGACTTGCTTGGCGGTGTTGCAAGCGGACAATGGTGGAAATTCACACAACAAGGTCGGTTTGAATGTTTTTTTGTTGATTTTGGAGTTTTGTTTGAAGTATTTTTGCTTTTTTGAGTGTAGACACACAAACACAGACTTTATTTATCACGTACCTCAGATGGTCTGAGCCGAGGTTTGATCCCACGTCTGCAGGTCGCCGGTCTGCGTCCTTCTCCTCCGGGTCATCTTCAGTACTGTTGAACACAAACAACCAGAGAGGAAGAAGATCAGACTGAGAGAAGAACCTGCAGAAGATTCACCTCCACCAGATGGATGGACTTCCTGGCTTTTGAGCATCTAATCTTTTGGTTGTTGAGCTGCTCATCTCATCATTTATATAATAAAGCAACTCCAAACTGTTCTGTTGTTCTAAATGGTCCAATAGTCAGACCTGGTGATTAGCACCCAGGAGGTCTGGGTTCAAGTCCAGACTTGAGAAAAGATGGTGTGGCTCCTCTCCTATAAATACCTGACATATGGGGCGCTGAATTTAATCACTGCAGACGGATTTTCTGGACTTCTGAGTGGTGTAAATATGTTGATGAGCATTGTCCCTTTGTTTGCTGTGGACTAATGGTTTGTGGTCCTGGTTTCCTGAAGGATCTGGGTTCAAGTCCACCTGCAGGAGAATGTGGTTAACTTTCATGTTCATGATTCGAATGTGACGTTCCATTTTAAAATCCCACAGCTGACACGAAGACATTCAGCACTGATTTCTTTTCAAATTCAAATAAACCTTATTGGCATGAATGTATAGCAACGATATTGCCAAAGCTACATGTAAATTACATAAGCACAGTTAATTTCATACACTTCATTAAATAAGGAAATAAAACAGCTAAAGTTGTTAAAGTGTTAATACAAAAAAATAATAAAAACAAATATATAAAATATAAATATATATATATACTTACTTTTAATTAATTAAAACAAACTAAGTAAATGACACAGTAACGTGTTATTATAATAATATATTAAAATTTTAAATAAAATAAATAGATTAAATCGTAAATGTGCGTGTGTATATTAAAAGAAAATTCATTAGTTAATAAAAAAAACCAAAAATAAATAAATCAGTATCAAAGGAGAGATTTAAAAACATAACAATTATTAAAATATCAAACAATCAAATTAATAATAATTTGAAAATTAGTACAATTATTTATCAGTCTGAGTTTCCACTGGTTTTCTTTTCTCACAACAGAACATGAAGAACATGAAGCTGCAGTTTCTGGCTCCAACGTTCTTGTCCACAAAGTCTTTGAACACAACAACATGTGAGACAGACGCTTCCTGAAACCGTCCGTTGAGTCTGATGTTGCTTTATTTTCCTCTCCGTCTCGTCCTGCTGCAGTTTCACACCTCCAGTTAATGCAGGACACGTTTCAGCTGCAGATTAATGACAGCAGAAGAGAATCCACCTCATCATCATCATCATCATCATCATCCACCCTCAGCTCAGACTCAAACCTGCACGCCCTTCTGATGTACCTCTGCTGTCAGCTTCTCAACAGCTCTGACAACATCACAACTGTCCTAATGTGATGATGCAGCACTGCGTTGATGAGCTGACTGCATGCTAGAGAAACAAGAGAAAACAATATATACAGTTATGGCACATGCAGCAAATAATTATACACATTTACAACCAGAAAGTTAAAAGTATGTGAGTATAGGCAGGAAAACGTCCTCAAAGTATTAAAGCAGTAAAATGTCCCTGTTGTACTATCACAGATTCTTCTTCCTCCTCATTAATGTGCAGCAGGATGTTGCTGCTGTGAGCTGCAGCTCATTCTGAACTCTTTAGTTTCAGACTGCAGCTGATGATTCTTTTTATTCTGGATCAATCTGCTGATTATTTATGTCTTAGAATCGATCGATTATTTGGTTTGTAAAGATTTTGAAAATAGTGAGAAATGTAGAGAGCAGAGACTCCTCTCTCGCCCTGCGGCTGCTCGTTCTGTTCTCTGCCGCCGAGCTTCATTCACCTCTGATCAGGAATGTTTATGCACAAGAACAGGCGGCTGGTTGTAGGCGTGTAATCGCTTGTAATGCTGACGGAGATTATGTCACCGCGCTGGGATGTTTCAGTGCAGAGCGTGCCATGAGGCAAAGATTGCACAACCCACACTGACCAGCACTTGTTTGTTCAGGTGAAGTGAATCCTGATCTGAGACTGATCAAATATGTTCAATGATGAGTGTTTCTTGCTTTTCTACCTAATTTTCCCTCTTAAGATTATTTACTTTTGTCTTTCAGTCTGAAAGATTTGATTGATTAAGTCTTCAGGCTGCGCAGCAAACCTGTAAACCGGACAGGAGACACAACCTCAAGTCTTTTACATGATTTTACTCAGATTAGTTACTGTGTCAGTAAATTTCATGTAAAAGAATAAGTCTGGTGATAGTCTAGATTTTTAGAATAGTAGTTAATAAATCCCACGTGTAGACTCACACCAACAGTGAGCATATCTACTGACAACTTGAGCTCCTAGAGCTCCATCTGAGAAGATTCTCAGGCCCCATCCACACTGCGGCGTTTTGGTTTTAAGACAGAGACCTTTTGCTATGTTTGCACCTCCCGTCCAGACTAAAACGGCAAAAACGAACACCTAAAACGGAGAAGTTTGAAAACGCTGCGACCCCGTTTTTTGTTTTGAAACTCCGGGTAGCGTTGTAGTGCGGACGGGCAAAAACGGAGGACTTTAGAAAGGATGACTCAGACGCTCACGATCAGCTCTCTGATTGGGTCTTATAAGTCATGCAAAGCAGAAACACGATGCTACTGACAGGGTTTTTGATTTGGTATTTTTATTTAAATATTTTATAGGCTACCGTGTAAATAACACTTACAGCCTACACTTGTACTCTGCATGTCGCCGTTTACTCCGGTGTTACATTCAGTAACAGTCCCAGCTCGTTATTGATCCATGCAAAATAAAATCTGGTTCTTCGTCTGTATCTCTTTATTCTTTCACCAAATCTTCTGTAACTATGGAACAGACCATCTTCTTCCTGTTTACACAGCACGTGCATGGCCAGTGCACGTGAACGGCCACTAGATGTTGTTTCAGTCGTTTGAATGTAGAGGAGAATAATTCGTTTTTAAAATGCCGTTTTTAAACTAAAATGGAGTAGTGTGGAGGGGCCTCAGTCATCTAGGCCACAGTTATCAAGGAAGGTTAAATCAAGTCAATAAAACTGGACGTGATGGATACAGCTTGGTTTGTTAGTGCGCCGACAGCCGTAGTAGAAGTAGAAAGCAGAGCACTGAACTGGAACTCTGTCAGATGAACAGCGACTGGACAACTCAAGGGTCAAAATCAAGCCTTTACAGAACACATCAGCTCAGTGGACAGTAACGTCGAGGTCACATGAGAGCATGTCAGCAACAAGAGGACTGCTGTAAACATTATAAAGAGGACAGAGCCTCCACGTGGAGTTTAGGGGAAACCCACACACAGGCCGATGCTCACTTTTTGACTCTCATCACCCTCTGGAGCAAAAGATAGAAGTTATCAGGACGCTGCGCCACTGAGCTGAGAACACACCAATAAATGCCCAAGCACAAGAGAAGGAGCATAAACACCCAGAGGAGGTACTTCCAGCTTGGTGGGAAAACTAAACAACCTTTACACAAAT
This sequence comes from Micropterus salmoides, assembly GCF_014851395.1. Lineage (NCBI taxonomy): Eukaryota > Metazoa > Chordata > Actinopteri > Centrarchiformes > Centrarchidae > Micropterus > Micropterus salmoides. The sequence continues at coordinate 25,094 of NW_024042184.1, read as the reverse complement.
GCATGGCTCAACACAGAAGGGCCAACTCGTCAGGTCACTGAAGGACAGGGTACTTTCTTTCAGTTGCAACACTGTTCATATTCTGGACAGGGAGGAAAGATGGTTCAAAAGAAAGAAAGAAAAAAGAAAGAAGCCATTTACACCATAGTAGAGAGACCATCTCCCAACAGGGGAGGAGGGCTGAGACACCACTAATACCCAAATTTGGCCTCATGTGACAATGCCAATGGCGGCCAGGTGACTCCAATGATCTTCAGCTCCGGGGTCCTAGTATTTTCCATGCATACAGTGCAGCGAGCTGGCGTTATAACCCTGGAAAATAAGACAGTGTGAAAGCAGCTAAAGTGACTTATTTGAAAATTACTGGAGGTTTTACTAATACTGTAAATAAAATAACAGCCAATCGTGTTTTTAAATGTTTATTTTTTATCATAAATGTTAAATTAAGATTTCTGAACAAAACAATACAGCTTCATAATATGCAGCCGGGAACACAAAAAACTAATTAATGCGCATAAAACAATCTCTCAATCATATTTTAATGTCACTGCAGACTTTGCTCTGTGTACAGTTTCTTTAAATCTGAGGGTGATTTGTGTACTTGCTCTTTAGGTTTTTTTGTTCCAAAACTGAAACTACTATTTAGTTGTTTAATGTCTGTAGAGAAAACAAGAATAGTTAACATGACATTTAACTGATCTGAGTTCTGATTTATCTGCAGTGACGACTTCCTGCAGTGACATAATGCACTTCAGTATTTCACATACAGTAGCCGACAGTAAGTTGAGGTCTGATTGAGGAAGAAATCCATTGTTCTTCCGCAGATTCTGGCGAAACGCCCACTGCAGAGCTGGAGGGAGGTGGAGGATCAGAACAACACATCGCATAATGAGTTGAGGCTCCTGCGTCAGGCGGCGGCTCTGTGAATGAAGCGGCGGTCATGTGGTGTGACGGCCTCACTGAGTTTCAGTGCAGCAATGCAGGATGACAACTCGGAGGGGAGGATTGTAAAGAGACTCTGAGGTCACAGATTCATTCACGCCTCCTTACTTTCATCGGTTACTCAACAGATCTGATGTTTTTAAGGCTCTTTTAATTCTTCACGTCAATCAAAACAGAACTGGTATTAAAAAAAACATGTTTGTAATTGTAGATATTTGATCTATAATTACACACAAAGGAACAAATCTGCTTAAAATGCAGAATGTAACCACTGAAGAGGTGGTATTCTGCTTTCTGGCTTTTTCCCTCTCCTTTATTGAGTTATGTACCTTTTTTTGTGCATGTAACAGGTTTGCAAAGTGAAAAAGCCCAAAGTTCAGCCGAACCCAAGCTGTTTACCGGCTTCTCGCTGACCTTGCTGAGCATGTGCAACTTCCAACAAAGATCATTTAGAGACAAGATGTATCACTCCATAGCTAAAACAAAGCCTTCAACACAGGCTGAAAAGAGGAGCTGCAGCAATGTGCAGGATGACAAAAAATATGGTGTTTTTTGAAAATTACACCATGAGGGCAGCGGACGCCAACAGACTCATCCAAGGCCAGTGACGTTGTGGGGTTGGAGCTGGACTCTAAGAGAGGAGGACGCTGTCCAAGCTACACGTCATCTTAGACAATGTCTCCCACTCGCTCCATGACCTGCTGCTCAAACACAGGAGCTCTTTCAGTGCAAGACTCCCATAATGCACCACAGAGCGCCACAGGAAGTCATTCCTGCCTGTGTCTGACACTTAGTTATTAAACTAGACCTCTTTATCTATTTTCTGTCCAATATTACCTGTTTAATAATTATGTGCAATATTCTCTGCTGCTATTTATTCACCTGTCCTTTTTGGTTCACCATAATAATTCTTAATAATGTAAATATTGTACATACCCACACACCTTTATATTTGTCTTTATTTTTTTATATTTATACTATTATATTTATATACTCTTTATGTATCTACCTTTGACAAGTGCAATTGTGACAAAAGAATTTCCCCATCAATAAAGTATTTCTGATTCTGATTCTGATTCTGATTTTAAGGTAAGAAAAAATCAATTGTTCTAAACTGTAAGATTTAAAAATAACTTCAAACCACCCGTGAGGTTTTGTTTACAGAGTGAATGCAGCCACGTGTCTTTCAATGCGTGCTCTTCCTCTCGTAGTAAAGTCCCCCTCTTTCTTCTTCTTCCCTTTTTCTCGCCTCAGTGGTTCAGGATCTGAGGTGGAAATCAAAACCCCTGCAGAGACTCAGCCCCGGTGTTTTCCCTCTCACTGACTGAAGTGAAAGTATAGATCTTTCCTCTCGAGTCTTTGCAGCAGATGACTGAAAAAACACCTACTCAGTCTCACTTTGTCACTTCTCTTTCTTTCAGCAAAGGGTGCGGAGCGTTTGGTAGCTTCTTTTCTTCTGTGCCCTCAGGAGAGGCGTCTGAGTGTCCACGTCTCGGGATAGAACCCTCCTGCCGGCTCGGCGGAGATGTGCACGGGTCCATCCGTAGACCAGGCAGTTTAGGAAACCCTGAGAGGCTGAGGTGAAAGCCTGAGGACAGAAGACATGCTCCAGTTACTCAAACTATAACAGCTCAATTTCCCTGCACATTTTAGAGGATCATTTCGGTTGTTTTGCACTTTTTATGCTGGTTGCTGGTTGATTTTTCTGTGCTTGTTTAAGTGATGCTTATTTTGTCCACAATGAGCTCACAGTTGTATAAAAGGCTTGTTCCCATACCAGGAGTTGAACCCAGGCTGCCTGGGTGATCATGTTAAAGTCACAGGTCCCATATGGTCTAGCGGTCAGGATTCAACTCCCGGTATGGGAACTGATTTATTCCAAAGCTATTATAATTGGTTTGGGCCTTGCTCGCTCTCTACATACTGTATATAGATGCAGCACCTGCAGGGTTCAAATATTAGCACCAAGACTCAGGTGACTATTTCATGTATTCAATTCAAATACGTGTTCACGTGTAATTAAACAACTCACTGTCATAATTAATTCAACCCAGGTGAAAACCAGGAATCCTGACCACTAGACCATATGGGACATGTGACACCAACATGATCGAGAACTCTGAGACCATAATGAACTCATGTTCCAAAACTAGTGTAGTTTCCTGAAGTAACCTGACAAGTTATTTGAGACTCTAAACGTGTTCTACGGCACTTATTAGTTTCTCACTATGGGAAAGCGGGAAAGGTTTCCTGCTTTTCAACTCGGTTTAAGTGACGGAATGGGAAATTAATTTTGATGGTAAGTTGTTTAACTACATGTGAAGACAAATTACTCATATTTCTCCAGGTACTATATACACATATAGAGTGAGGAACACCTAAACCAATTGTAGCTTTGGAACAAATCAGTTCCCATACCGGGAGTTGAACCCGGGCCACCTGGGTGAAAACCAGGAATCCTGACCGCTAGACCATATGGGACATGAAAGTAACAGTTGTCATGACTTCAAGAGTATAATGAAATCATGTTACCAAGCTAGTTTAGTTTTCTCAAAATTTGTTATTAGACACCCAGGAAACCTGTTCTAAACTTGATTATTTTAAGTATGTCCCATATGGTCTAGTGGTCAGGAGGCCAAGCTGTTTACCGGCTTCTCGCTGACCTTGCTGAGCATGTGCAACTTCCAACAAAGATCATTTAGAGACAAGATGTATCACTCCATAGCTAAAACGAAGCCTCCAACACAGGCTGAAAAGAGGAGCTGCAGCAATGTGCAGTATGACAAAAAATATGGTGTTGCTCTGGTAGAACCCCTAAATAAGATTTGGAAGCTGAAAATGAGCAGAATACCACCTCTTTAAATGTTTTACTTTAATCTTTGGGAAGCAGAAATCACCGTGCAGATCTGCAACCAACGAGACAACGAATCTGCTGAATACCTGGGAGTGCACATGGACAATAAGCTGGACTGGGCCAAGAACACTGAGGTCCTCTACAGGAAGGGCCAGAGGTGCATCTATTTTCTGAGGAGGCTGAGGTCCTTCAACATCTGCAGGACCATAATGAACTCATGTTCCAAAACTTGTGTAGTTTCCTGAAGTAACCTGACAAGTTATTTGAGAGCCAACAAAGCTGTTCTATGAAAACCAGGAATCCTGACCGCTAGACCATATGGGACATACTTTAATAATTGATAAAGTTAAAGTTATTTTTCTTTCCAGGAGCTGAACCTGGGTGAAACCTAGGAGGTCTGACCGCTAGACCATATGGGACAGGTGACTGAAAGGTTATAGAGAACTCATGTTCCCAAAGTAGTGTAATTTCTTGAAGTTACCTGACAAGTTATTCGACACCCAAGAAAGCTGCTCTAAAGGGAATCCTTTTAACCCTCTCCCATATGGTCTAGCGGTCAGGATTCCTGGTTTTCACCCAGGCGGCCCGGGTTCAACTCCCGGTATGGGAACTGATTTATCTCCTGGTAAATTAATAGTGACGTTGGTCTTTGACAGACTTTAATCAGGGTTCAGCACATCAACTGAAACTGTGCAGCTGGTTTATTTTTATGGACATCTACGTTTCCTACATGCTTTTGGAAACGTGTCCCTACCGTTCTGTCTCCGGGTATTTTGAGCATCTCAAACTACACAGAGCTTTGCTTGATGACTTCATACCCTGAGAACGGTGGCGTTAGTCTGTAGATTAACTTTAAGAGCGGTCATTGCAAGATGACGTTAGCTTTGTATCAAGCCTCAACAATCTTCTGCCAGTCATCTCTAAGCTTAGACATGTCCCATATGGTCTAGCGGTCAAGATTCCTGGTTTTCCGTAGGACAGACCTTTGTTATGTATTTGCTTTAGTCTGAAGTTTTGTCAAACTATCTTGGCTCAGTTGGTGAGTGTCTATGTGCCCTTTGGGCTGGACTTTGGGCTTTATCACTTTGCAAACCTATTGCATGCACAAAAAAGGAATATAACTCAATGAAGGAGAGGAAAAAAGCCAAAAAGCACAATACCACCTCTTTAAAGAAATCACATAGAATTCTATTTACACATGATCCATGATGAGAAAGATAAAAAAATAGAAACGCATTGCAAAAATAGCACATTGCCAAAATGTAACAAATTATTGGGGAGCCCCCGTAGTTTGCACCCTGTCTACAATCTCAACCATCGAATCCAGTAACAGGAAATAACGTCACTCCGTTACTCACAGATTTTATACATTTTTGTGGGTGTTGAAATGTTCCGCTGTGTTGCTGAATTACTATAGAAAAAACAAAACACCACTTAATTTCAGGTTAAAATGCATTCTAATGCTCGTTACTGAGATTGTAAGGGGTATAATATTACAGAAATTTTATTAGTAATGCTTTCTATTACTGCGTAACAGCAAAAAGCAATACATCACTGTTACGCTTTTGTAATGTGTTACTCCCAATTCTGGGTTAGCCTTAGATTTATCCTGATTAAGTTTGAGGTAGTTGCAGCTCATTCAAGCATTAATGTAATTTAAGCACTCCATCAGGTTGGATGGTTACAGAGTGTCCGAAGCCTTGGTGTGTATGTAGAGTTGCGTGTCGTCTGCATAGCAGTGAAGGTTGAGGCCATGCTGATGTGGGAGAATATAAGTATTTATGAAATGGTCCAGGAGCCGAGCCCTGGGGGACACCATGAGAAAGGGGGGATGTGGAAGACATGGAAGAAGTTTTGTCCAGCTGTAAACCATGATTGTGGAGTGCCAGTGACACCAAGTAGTGATTCTGAGCTGTTCAGCAGAAACATATGACAGACAGAATCACGAACCCATAGACTGTCCATGCATGTAATTTAAATGTTACACTGTTGACACTTTTTCGCAGGTGTCCGGCTGCAGACTGACCTGTGATATGTAGAGGGCGACCCCGGCCTTGCCCTGACCCGCTGTGGGTTTCACCACCTGAAGAAATGCCAGACCCACCGCTGAGGAAACAACACAGAAGCACAACCTCAGACACAGATTCAAATCCTGTTAATGCTGCTTACATCATCCATCACATCAGAAACTTCCAGTCTCATATGTTCACTAACCACGGCGGTCTGAATTAGGATGAAGGAACAAACCTGGACCCCAACAGAGGACGAAGATCAGCGGGTAAAGGAGCATCCGCCGGTCCATCACACGAAAGGAGGCCCGCTGCTGGTTGCCTAAGTAACCGTTTGATGTCACGACCCGCCTGTAAATATGACAGGCTTTGACCACGAGCACCTGGAGCACAAGAGGAGAGTTTGTTATCAGCACCATTTGGTTTGTGGTCCAAACACTGAACAGAAACACTACTGCTCCACAGCAGCTAGCTTAGCTGCAAAGTGCAGTTGAAGTATTGAATGCTTATTAAGGCCCATGAGATATTTGAACAACCTATTAATTCAGCAAAAGATCATTACTTTCCCATACCGGGAGTTGAACCCGGGCCACCTGGGTGAAAACCAGGAATCCTAACCGCTAGACCATATGGGAGCACACACTTATAGCATAATGAACTCCCTGTTCCCAAGGTTGTTTAGGTTCTTTAAGTAACGGCTCGTGCAGACTACACGACTTTCAGCGTCGGCCGATTGCCGTGCTGTTCACACTACACAACTTATTGACGGGAGTCTTGAAGTCATTTTGACTGATCGGTGACAGGGGGTCACACACCACATGAGCTGACAGCGGCTGTGTCACCCGACACTGGTCTCCAAACCACGTTTTGTCAAGAAAACACACGTGAAATGTGAAACGGGAAATGACGCGAACCTACACATAAAACAGCTCTTTGTTATTATAAAGATAGCAATTATAAAGACAAAGAATCTGTGTGAAAGAATGGATTACCAAGTGCAGGTAGCAGGGATCGTCTGAGCTACAGAGAGCTGGAGGGGAGTAAAAAGTGTATTGCAGTGAAAAAGTAGCTGCCTGCTCTCATTGGCTGGATGTGGATGTCGAGGCGGCCGACTCTTCCAGATATTTGGCGTGCTAGATATCTGGCTGGAGTCGGTGATGTGTCAGTGATGTGTCGAGAGCCGTTTTGATGCGTCCTTGAGTAGTTCACACATATAACGACTGGCGACCGCTGATCGATCGCTGTTTTACCCCTGATCACAGCCTGACGGTCGCCGAGCTTGCCGAGCGGCAAATCGGGCTAAAAATTGTGTAGCATGAACTAGGCTTAACCTGAAAAGTTATTCAACAACCTAGAAAGCTGGTCCTGTATGAGTATATACAATATGGTCAGGACTCCTGGGGCGAGTTCAATCTCAAAACGTTTTTGATTGAATGACATGTTTCCTTGAAACGTTCCACAACGGGCTTCTATGTTTGTTTTCTTCTGTTTGGTGGGCGTGTCGCAGGTGTTACCCAGTCAGTTGCAACAAGTTTGTAAACACAACAGTGTTAAAAGGGCAGGGAAATGCAGTGCGCTTGCGTACTCAACAGGGTGTTCAGGGAACCACCCTTTCGCTTCGTTTTGTTGCCGTTGAACTCGCCCCTGGTTTTCACTAAGGAGGCCTGGGTTCAACTCCTGGTACGGAAACCCTTATTAAAGCCCATCAGACATTTAAACTACCTATTAGTTTAGCAGTAGCTCAGTCTGTAAGGATTAGACTGGGTAGCTGGAGAGGTGCCAGTTCACCTCCAGGGCACTGCCGAAGGAATCCTTGAGCAAGCCCCTGAACCCCCAACTGTTCGGGGCGCCGCACTGAGTGGCAGCCCCCTCACTCTGACATCTGACATTGCTATTGGTCCTGTTTGTGCATGTGCTTGTGTGTATTTCGGACCTGTGTGTAAAAATACTAACATAATAACAGAGTGAAAACAGTGAGTTTCCCCTTGTGGGACTAAATAAAGTAATGATCTTCTTCAAAAAGAAGATCATTACTTTCCCATACCGGGAGTTGAACCCAGGCCGCCTGGGTGAAAACCGGGAATCCTGACCGCTAGACCATATGGGAACTAGCTTTAGATGCTCATAGGCAGTTTTGCTCACTCAATCATTACCTTGTGCATTTTATAAGATTTAGATTTTATCAGAACCGGCAATACTTTATCGATCCCCAAGGGGAAATTCATTCTCTGCATTTAACCCATCCTCTTTAGGAGCAGTGCGCTGCCATCCTACAGCGCCGGGGACCAGTCCAGGGTTTGAGGCCTTTCTCAGGGCGCAGCTTCAACATGGGTCGTGCTAGACTTGATACTGCCAACCACTGCTTTCCAAGCCAAGTCCTTACAGACTGAGCTAATGCCGCCCTTACCAAAAAAAAAGCAAAAATAGGGAAGAGCGTGAACGCAGTCCCCCACTACCACAAATTATGCAGTTGAGATTCCCACATTTGGGAAATTCGCAGGGGTCAGCACAACCAGAGTGCAACGGCTAAGCCTCGCCTGGGTGAGCCACCTTCTTGATCATGGTATCTCCCCTGCCAGGTAAGTATAACTAACCTTCATGTCTGGATTTTGACGTAATTATTTTGAAATAAAACCCTCCTACCCTACCCTTAGTCTTTCTGTCCTATATGGTCTAGTGGTCGGGGTGACCCCGGTTCAACTCCGGGTATGGGAAATGAAATATTCTAAAAGGGGCATCAGTTTTCAAATGAGAGATCTTTTTCAAGTAGTTTCATGTCACATCACATCATATTCTTTTATTTCCTGCCATATCACTTTATGTCCTTTCATGACATGCACGTGGCAAGTCACGCCACGTCACTCACAATAATGCTGAGAAGTGTGAGGAAGAAGGTGGCGAGGAAGATGCCCATGCAGTAGGTGTGCAGCAGGCTGCAGGCTCTGATTGGCTGCTGGTGCTCTGAGGTAAGATACAGCGCTCCGGTGTGCATCAGCAGACACCTGGTTTGGTATGGTGCACAGTGAGGGTCAAAACAAACAATTTTTAATACACACGTTCTAAAAATGAAAACAGTTTTCAAGCAGCTTCTGTTTTAAGTGAAATAAAATATTTAATCCTTTCCCAGGTGTTTCGAAATGAAAGTAAATAACCCACTCTATCATGAGTGACTGCAGACGTGTTAGTGAGTGTGCCTTGATAGTGACTGAACATTGCAGGTTTTCTCCTCACCTGTATGGCTCGCTGAAGTTAGCTTGACATTGGCTGATGTTTCCTTGTATGAAAACAGGTGCCATCAGCAGCACAGGAAACAGACTGAGGACCAGAGGAGGTGAAGTACATTTAAAATCCAAATTCCGCAACAATACACACATGTGTTCAATTTTTTTTTAATTGGACCTCAGTAGAGAGATCATTATATCCCGCTGCCTGACAGTTTGTACTCACCCTGAAAGCAGCGCGGTGATTTTGCCAGCGGTGCTCACTCTGTTGGAAAACTGGTAAAAAAAAAAGATGGGAAAGATTATTTAAAAATGACAAAACTCATTCAAATTCTGTCTGAATCTGCAAGTTATCAGAGAAACAAGCTGAGCAAATGTTAGCGGCAGCTCGGCTCGCAGTGTGCGAACGGCGTCGGAGAAACACTGAATTTTAACGTGAAACTGCTTTATTCAGTGTGTCTGCTGGTTTTATTCACCAGGTCCGTTTGTTTTGGAGAACAACCGGGAGGAGCTGCCTGAAGTGAAACAGCCTATTTTCATTCCCAGGTTGACAAATACCTACGCTTTGTCACATCCTTTGGTGTCCAGTAACGACACATATGGTATCTTTTAGCATCATTGAATGCTGAAAGGAGGCCTAGTATAAATAAAAGAATAGTCAGAATAAAGAGGTGGTTGCGTAACCCAGGAGAGTGGTGTTTGTTTCCCGTGTGAAAGAAAAAGTCATGAAACATTGACTCTTTTTAGTTACTTAACTTACGTAATTTAATTCACATAACTAACATACTTATTTTAACCCAAAACATGATCTTATGCTAAACCTAACTAAGTTTTTGGTGCCTAAACCCAAACAACCCGTTCTCATCTCAACTCGTCACATAAGGACACTTTGTCAAGACCCCTTGCTGTTGCTTTTTAACGCCCTGGGTACCCTTTAGTGTCATTTGTGCAGGAGTAGGGCTCCGTGGTCAAGTTAGGAAGAATAAATATGCAACGTCCCGTTACACTTTCAAAATAAAACTAGTGGTTAACGTTGTGAAACGTTTTAATTTGATAAGGTTTAAGCACCAAAACTACTTGGTTAGGTTCAGGAAAAGATCATGGTTTGGGTTAAAATAACTAACGCACTAACGTGATTTAACTTACGCAAATTAAACATCGTTACTTGCATAATTTACGCTACTTACGTGATCTACATGACTTAAATAAAACATTTAATGTTTTTGTTTCTCATGGGAAACAAACGCTGGTGCCCTGGGTGTCCAGTTTCTGATCCTTTACATTTATTCATTTTAGCTCACACGTTTATCCAAGGTGACTTACAATTGCTTTATATGTCAGAGGTCACACGCCTCTGGAGCAACAAGGGGTTAAGCGCCTTGCACAGGGACACAACGGTGGATGTGTCACAATGGGGAATTGAATCCAGGTCTCCAACAACAAAGGCATGTGTCTTGTCCTCTGTGCCATTGCCACCCCAACGCAACCTCCTTACTCAGGCTCTTCTGTTAAATATCCTACACCGACGCCAACGGGCCTCAACCATGCGTCCGTATGTGATGTCCTGGGATAAGAATGATCCCACGCTACTTCACGATGTCACCAAACTACGTCCTTTGTTACTGTTTTGATGTGAGAGACCCCTGGCGGCAGAAAATTACAAACTAGTTTGACATTTTGGGGCTTTTGTGCTGGAACAGATGAAAACATCAATGCCATGATGCCATGGCAATGAATGCTGGGAGCAGTTGCCAGGAAGTTACTGGTCCTGACCCAGAAATAGTCCGGCACCCAAAATGCCCCAGTAAAACCAACACTTCGGTTATTGAACAGATTATCAGAGGAGACATAGTGTTAATCAGCCATCTTTAGAGGTGTTGGTAGGTGGATTTAGTTATCTTTGGACAGAGCAAGGCTAGCTGTTTCCCCTTGTTTCCAGTCTTAATGCTAAGCTAAGCTAACCCGTTGGTGTTTGAGATGTTCAATAAGAGGAAACAGATTTTAAATTAACAATATGGCAACAACATCCCTGCAAAAACATCTCAGTCATTTCTTATTCTAAACACACACATAAAAACATAGAGCTCAGTCAGACGAGGCCTTTGCCGTGTAAGCAAGGTAGAGATATGTGTGGTGGTTGCACGTACGTGTACCGAGTATCCGGTCATGCAGCTGTAGAGCTTCTCTCTGATTTCGGTGTAGAGGTTCCACATGTAGTTGAGCGTGTAGAAGAAGGAGGCCATGTAGAGGATCTGACAGAACAAAAACAGGAGGTTTTCAGTTCGGGAAAATCTCACCTGACAGGGCGATCAGAATTACTTTCCTTGGGGCTTGTTTGTGTTTGGCGGCACACTCTCGCCTAAACAAGAGATAAATAATTGAACCAGAAGCTGACCCGGGCTCGATGCTTCGGAACAATAAATGTAGGTCAGGAATGTGTTGTGCTGCTCTTCACGTCTGCCCTGGTTCTGCTGCTCTATTTCATCCCAGACTGACCCAGTTCAGGATCAGTTCTGGATAGGCCCCAAAATACCAATATCAGTCTGTTTACTGTAGAATAAATATTTCAACATTAGACCAAATACTCTGACTACGAAAGTAAACAGGCTTTTCAGATGACTTTAAAGGACCACTGTGGTCATTTTGAATGTTGAGCCAAATTGAATACAGTTTGCGTTTTAGGAAGAAACATGTATAACCTCTAAAGAAAGCTGGAGCACGTTGCAGTATGGACCTGAAACAATGTGTTGTCTCACAATCGTGATTCAATACAACAGTGTAGGAGTCAGGCTTCCTGGTTTTCACCCAGGTTCAACTCCCAGAAAGAGAAATACCTTACCTCTAAACTTTAGTTACTCTAGTTATTTCCTGTACTGGAAGGCATCCTAACCGCTAGACCATATGGGACATTTGACAAGAAGGTGATTATGGTTGCAACTTTGGGAGTTTAAGAACTCATGTTTTTTACATTTACATTCACTCATTTAGCTGACGCTTTTATCCAAAGCGACTTACAATTGCTATATATGTCAGAGGTCGCACGCCTCTGGAGCAACGAGGGGTTAAGTGTCTTGCTCAGGGACACAATGGTGGATGTGTCACAGTGTCACACATCTCATCCATTACACCATCACCACCCCAAGCAAGTTTAGTTTCTTGAAGTACCCTGACAACTTATCAGACACCCAAGAAACCTGTTCTAAACGTAACTGTTTTAATCATGTCCCATATGGTCTAGCGGTCAGGATTCCTGGTTTTCACCCAGGCGGCCCGGGTTCAACTCCCGGTATGGGAAACAATAGTTTAGTGTTGGATAAAACTATTAGTGTTGTTCGGTTGTTTAAATTTCTGGTAAATGAATAACCTCACTGGGTTGTTTAAACACATGAAGAAGAAAAGTCTTCCCCCTCTGGCTCACATACAAAGATCGTTCCTGCTTCATTAAAACATCCGGTTAGTTTGATGCATTGAACTCTCATTTAGGCCAGTCAACAGATGCTGTACTTAAAAGTCGATGCACGATATTGTGTTCATGAGACGAGAAGATATTTTAACACTGCTTTGAAGAAATATTTAATGCTAAAATATATGAGTATAAGTGTCTTGGGGTCATTAAAAACTTAATTTCATTCATTCTGGAGAAATTTTCAGCACCAATTTATTGTGGAAACACAAAAACTCAGTTGGCAGGTGACAATTCAAAATATAAAACTATAAGAGAATATAATGGAGTAATGAGTAACTTTTATTGGACAATGCAAATGTTGTTTCTTCTATATTTAAATTGCATTGCATGTCTTATTATTGTGCAAAGAAAGCAACTACACAGATACAACTGAGCTGACATCATTATAAGCTTAGTTTCCCATACCGGGAGTTGAACCCGGGCCGCCTGGGTGAAAACCAGGAATCCTGACCGCTCAATTCAAAGTAATACGTGTTCACGTGTTCACGTGTATTTAAAAAACTCACTGTCATAATTAATTTTCCATACTGGGACTTGAACCCAGGTGCAAACCAGGGATTCTGATCACTAGACCAGAGGTTTTCAAAGAGGGAGGTGAGCCTACCCAGGGGGGCTCCAAACAGTTTCAGGGTCCAGGTTTCAGGAACTCATATTTGTATGTGCTTCCACACAGGTGGTACAATTAAGCAACAAACATCCAATCATGCTCTGCAGCAGGTATAAACATGCTGAGCAGGCCAAGTTGATTCTGGTTTTGTAACAGGATGGTGAGAGAAAAAGATCTGAGTGACTTTGAAAGAGGGTTCATTGTCGGGGCTTCAGTCACAGAGATGGCTCAGTTGGCTCGTGTTTCAATGGGAACAGTGACTGAAGTGACATCTGCAGATCTATAGGAAAGCCATAAGCAAACAGGGTCGGAGACTGTGCTCAGTCATCATCAGTGTCATCAGTAATACTTTTGGAAGAAATACTTTCCCATCCCAGGAGTCAGTGCTGCTGTGAGAAAATAATTAAATCATGTTCACAAGATAGCTCAACTATCATGTGGGTCTTTGAAGTGATGCTCCAAACTATTCTGTTGTCAACATCTCAAGACGACATAATCTATTATCATGCCCATCTTTAACTTTAGCCAAGGCCCATATGGTATTATGGGATTTGAAAGTCTGAGACTATGGACCATCATGGTCATGTTATTTGATCACATTAAAACTCAACAGTTGAGCCACGACAGTCAAACTAGTGGAGTTTCTTGAAGTACCCTGACAAGTTATTTGACAGCCAAAGTAGCTGTTCTAAGCGTGCACATCATAAGCATGTCCCATATGGTCTAGCGGTCAGGATTCCTGGTTTTCACCCAGGCGGCCCGGGTTCAACTCCCGGTATGGGAAACTGAGTTTACCACATGTTGGATATCCCAGATAAATTGCTCTTTAAATGGACTCTCTGAACCTTTCTGTAACCTGTTCACCTCTCAGAACAACATTATCTTTGTTTCATGCCCATCTTTAACTTTAGCCATGAGCCATAGGGTCTACAGGAGGTTTCAAAGTCTGAGACTGTGGGCCTCCTGTCAGACAAGTCCTGGAAAAAGGCCTCCCCTCACCCGGCCTTAGTTTACCTGCTTAGTATTGCTTACTTCCTGGATGCCTGTGGGACCCTGATCATGATCACATAGACACTCACCAACTGAGCCAAGATAGTTTGACAAAACTTCAGACTAAAGCAAATACATAACAAAGGTCTGTCCTACGGCACTTATTAGTTTCTGACTCTGGGAAAGTGGGAAAACATTAAAATCCCCCTCTTTAACCACATGACACACATTTAGCCTCTTCTACGTGACCTCCTTTTGATAACTAATGACTTTTGTTTTTAACTTCCACTCACTGAGCCTCCCCTGAAACAGTTTGGACCCCCCTTTGGGGAGGTCCACCTTGCACTTTGAAATCCTTTGGTTATCAGGATCCCTGGTTTTCACCTGGGTTGAATTAATTATGACAGTGAGTTGTTTAATTACACGTGAACACGTATTTGAATTGAATACATGAAATAGTCACCTGAGTCTTGGTCCCAATATTTAAACCCTGCGGATGCTGCATCTATATACAGTATGTAGAGAGTGAGCAACACTCCAACCAATCATTTGTAGTTGGAACAAGTAATATCCCATACCGGGAGTTGAACCCGGGCCTCCTGGGTGAAAACCAGGAATCCTGACCGCTAGACCATATGGGACATGTCTAAGCTTAGAGATGACTGGCAGAAGATTGTTGAGGCTTGATACAAAGCTAACGTCATCTTGCAATGACCGCTCTTAAAGTTAATCTACAGACTAACGCCACCGTTCTCAGGGTATGAAGTCATCAAGCAAAGCTCTGTGTAGTTTGAGATGCTCAAAATACCCGGAGACAGAACGGTAGGGACACGTTTCCAAAAGCATGTAGGAAACGTAGATGTCCATAAAAATAACCCAGCTGCACAGTTTCAGTTGATGTGCTGAACCCTGAATAAAGTCTGTCAAAGACCAACGTCACTATTAATTTACCAGCAGATAAATCAGTTCCCATACCGGGAGTTGAACCCGGGCCGCCTGGGTGAAAACCAGGAATCCTGACCGCTAGACCATATGGGACATGACAACAACAACAAAGTGACAACAAAGATTCTCCCTTCAGGGTGTTCTTGTCAGGTTACTTCAGGAAACTACACTAGTTTGGGAACATGAGTTCATTATGGTCTCAGAGTTCTCGATCATGTTGGTGTCACATGTCCCATATGGTCTAGCGGTCAGGATTCCTGGTTTTCACCCAGGCGGCCCGGGTTCAACTCCCGGTATGGGAACAAGCCTCCTTATTAAGTCATGCTCACAGGACGATGGTTTTTTCATGTTATTAGCCAGTGGACAGTTTCAGCTCTGGGTATAAGGATCCACCTGAACTTCCTGGGATCAATTACTCTTTCATGAGTTCAACACAAAAGACAAAAAAAAAATCTCCTCATCATTAAGTGATAAAAAACTGCAGTTTATTTGGGTTTTCAGCAGCAGAATGGAAAAATAATTTCACTGCTTTTATCCAATGGAAGCTGTTTGTAGGAAATCACAAGGTTGACTGACACACCCATCCTCCAATCCCTGTGCTGGCGGGAGGGACCAAATTTAAATGTTGACGATGAAGGGCTGCAGCTCCTGAGTCGGTCAGAAACCGAATGTTTCATGTTTGTGAAACGGTGACGCTGAGTGAAATGAGCTGTCGTGTGTTTTTGAGTCAGTTAAACTGCTGTGTTGGTGAACCAATCAGCACTGTGTTCCTGTAGAGTGCGTGGAAGTGTTTTTTTAACACCAGGATTACCTGATCATTTCGCTGAATACCGGTTGTTTGACTTGGGTTCAGTTTGGTGCGGATGGTAAAACACACTGAGACTTTAGTCAGCCGCACTTCTCAGAAGGAAGTTGAGATTTTCCACTTGTATACGGATCAGCTTCATGTGAAGGTTCCTTATTTTGATTCATTATTAAGGAAACATGATTTAGTTTGTTTGAGTGACAGAAGGAAATCCCATAATATCTTCAAACAATAGTGAAAAAGCCCCCAAAAAACAGATCAGAGGGTCAGTGTCTCTCTGACCTCAGCTGACCTGCTGTCTGTTTACGAACCCGATCGCTGGCTTTCACGTGAATATCTTGATTAAATATTACATTTTTGAGAGGAAATAACACTTCATACAAAAGAATCAGACAAAATGCAAACACAGAAGTCCTCATGTGAAACAGTGTTAAGCAAGTTACTTCCAAAATGTAATACATTATTGATTACTAGTTAGTCATTAGTTATATTACAATATTACTGTCTCTGAATTATAATGCTTTACACTACTTTTTTTTGGGGGGGGAGGGTGGATTAGGATGAATCGTCTCCCACTTAGAAAGACGCTGTGCGCATTTACGCACAAGGTACAGCAGCGTAACGTCACTGATTATTTGAATATCTGACAGGATCAGTCAGGATGAACTGACAGCAGCCTCTCTGATCAGGAAAGTAACTCATTAAAGCGCAAACACACAGCCTGTAGAAATCTATTTACCCATGATCCATCAGGGGAGCTACCGTCTCGTCTCCCCGTAGTTTGCACTCTGCCAACAATCTTGACCATCAGATTCCCGCAACAGGGAATCAGGTCAGTCTTTTACTCCTGGATTTTCTCTGTGTTGATGAATTATTAATAAAACAAAACACGTGAGATTCTAACGGGTCTAATATTACCTTTTTTGTTTTTTTTAGTAATGCATTATATTCTATATTTCTATATTTATTTCAATACATTACTGTAATTGGGTCCCAACACTGGTGTGAAATGACCTGTATGGTTCTAACTCTGGTAGAAAATATCCTTTGGTAAACAGCTGACTGATAAGATGCAGATAAGTCTGGTGTTAATCTTTGCTTTACTCAACAAATCTCATGTGCAGACCCCGGCTGCGGTCCGGTACCCACACTCCTCTATTATTCAGTATACCAGAAAGAGATTTGGTATGTTCCACCACATAGTGTGTCAAATGCAGTAGGCCGAATATACCAGGATGTCCTACTGCATCCATTCACTGTCTGTGGCCCGTCGGTTCCTACTGCAGATATTAATTGTTCTTCTTCTTTTTGAGTTTTAACATATTTGGTGCATTATTGCAACGAGGTAATTCTTTAAAAAACACCTCACAGATATATAGTTTCATGTCCAGTAAGCTCAGTAATTACAGACATCAGGAGGAAATAGTGCTTCTGTATTTGGGGCAGCAGGGTGTCTGTTCATGGTGATGAAGGAACATGTCAGCCAGTGTTTTTTGGCAAAGAAGGAGCTCTGTGGCTCAGAGGAAGAAGATAATCAGGCTGAGTTACCTGTTCCACAGTGTGCAGGTGGTAGCAGTGCGTGTGCAGGTGGCTGCAGTGTCGAGAGAACAGAGCAGCTCCGACCAGCCAGCAGAGAGCGAGCAGCAGGTCCGACACACTGAGCAGGAACAGAGGCTGCAGCTGCACACACAAAACATCCACACCGGGAGCTCATCAGGACAATAATGCTTTTATCCAGTTAACTCACCCCCCCCATCACATTTTACATTATGTCACAAAGCCCCCGCAAGGACATGGAGGGAATTTTTCGATGGAAAGTCCAACCTTGACCTTTCAGTGACTCCGTAAGGGTCAAAAATATTTAGAGATTGTGAAATCAAACCTGTGGTTGCACATTACCCTTTTAGGAGAAATAAAAATCAAGTGTATGAGTAAGCAGGAAAGCAGTGAAGTTCCACAAAGAATCTGAAAGAGAAACTAACTTTTCAGAACATCTGAGTAAATATTCAACTCAGAAAACTGTGTAAGACTCGGCTCTCAGAGTTAAACAGGTAATGAGTATGAATTTAGGTGCGGTAAATGTTGGTTTTCTGCTTTGAATCTTAACCCCAACGACAAATCTTTTCTACCCTTTCACAAACTCAACGCGTTCTCATGTATGACTGCAGCGAGCAGAAACATGTCAAAAGAAAGAGAAGTGACTGACCTCCGGCGTCCGGCTGAGTCTCTGTAACATCACACAGATGATGATGGAGCCTGAACCCAGAATACTGCAAACATGAAACACAGACGGGTGTTAGAAGAGACCTCATGTGCACACTGTACGGACAAAAGTACTGGGACACCTGCACATTACATTTACGACGTCCCATTCTGAATCCATAAGCATTAATATGGAGTTGGTTCCCCCTTTTGCAGCTCTTCTTGGAAGGCTTTCTACAAGACTTTACAGTTTGTCTGTGGTCATTTTTGGCCAGTAAGATACTGATGTTGGACGAGAGTCTGGCTCGTAGTCTCTGTACTAGTTTATCCCAAAGGTGTTGAGTAGCGGTGAGTTGGGGTCTCTGTGCGGGACGTTCAAGCTCTTCCACACCAAACTGGGTAAACCATTTCTTCATGGAGCTGCTTTGTGCACGGGGGGGTGTTGTCGTATAAAACAGGCAAAGGCCAAAAACAAACTAATAAGACTTAACAAAGACCACAGCATGATAAAACAGCCCCTATTAAAAGTATTATGACTGGGGTGTCCCAGTACTTTTGTCCACATAGTGTGTGAACATCTCATGAGTAAAATGTTTATTATCTGTAAAACCTTTTATTTAATAAACTTAAGCTGCCGTTTCTCTGTGGGAAACGTTACAATGCGAAGAAACGAGGTGAGCAAACGAGTTCTAATCAGATCATTTCACGCTGAGTGGAACTTTTCTTCTTCTGTTGTGTGTGTGAGTGCTTTGACCTTTGACCTCCCTCCTGTTAGCCAGTTACAGTGCAGATGACCCAGAAATGAAAGTTTAATCTACTGAGGACTCTCTGGATGAGACACATTCAGGCGTCATTTACGTTACATTAAAAACTAAATTAACGACTGCGTTTATATAAATAATAAACCTCATCTACGCTTAAACAAACAAACAAAGACCCCCCAATCCTGACGACTGATTTATCGACATGTAAAACAAACATGTCACATCTGACAACACGTGAAAATGTTCGAACCACACTAATGATTCAGTGTCGTTATTGTTATTTCATTTTGTTGAGTTGCTGGAATTCAGTCTTTCCTCATTGGTTTCCTCCTATTTTTCCTTTCTTTTAATAAATAATTGATGGACATTTTGAATTGCTTTTGGGTATGACAAAGTAGATGTGTAAATATTAATTTGGAAAGCAGGTAAATTATTAAGTATTTGATTTCTGAACACGGGGTAAGAGTTTCAAAAATGTCTTCGGCTAAAATGATTATTATTCATTTATTTATTATTGTGTTATTTAATCATTTTGATTTGTTTTAATTACTATTTCTTCTCGGGGGACATTTTTAGATTCTGTTGTGATTGTTACAGGTGTTAAAGTTCATTTGATCTTTAAAGTAGCTTTTGTCTTTCCCATTTTTCTTTCCCCAGTGTAGTGGATTCTCAATGTTAGAGTAAAAATCTCTTGCATAAAAATGATCATTCAGCTCTGCAGGCACATCACTGCATCCTGTAACATATTTACAGATTAAAATTAAATGTCACCCCAATATCTCTGTTAAAACTACAGTTTTTCTAGATTGCTAAAACGCACTTAATGAAATTGGGATCCACTTGATCGCCATCATCGCCTTCTGAGCACAGCAGAAGTCTTCTCTCTTTCATTTGATTCAAAACAGTTTGCACAGATCTTTCAGAACTCCACTGGATTAACTGTGTTGAACATCTAATCCCAGCTGATAGGAATTACTTGCATAATCATAAATCTCTAATTTCACCTGTGTGAAACTCCTTTGACCAGCAGTCGCTCCTCATCTGTTTATCAAAGATGCCGCCGCTGTGTTGCAACAGGACAGTGCAATAATAGAAAATAATAGAGTTCATGCTGTGATTTGCTTGCCTGCCTTGTTTGGTACACACAAATGTTTAAAGTATCAACAAAGCTGGTGTTTT
The DNA here is from genome assembly GCF_014851395.1 of Micropterus salmoides. Lineage (NCBI taxonomy): Eukaryota > Metazoa > Chordata > Actinopteri > Centrarchiformes > Centrarchidae > Micropterus > Micropterus salmoides. Next base: position 5,110 of record NW_024042184.1, on the reverse strand, counting down.
GTTTTCCACTGTGTAATATTTGATTGAAATAATGTATTCATTTGACCACAAGTTGTGTTGTTTGGTGGAAATATTTGCTTTGTTGCATGTTTTTAATGTTTTGCGAGGTGTTTCGGTCCGTGAGCTTCAGTTAAATGTGCATTAAATGTGATTTCAGAGAAAACAAATGTGTTTAAGGAATCAAGAAAAACTGTGAACTAACTCCTCTGAATTGTGCAACACATGCGTGAATCTGAAAGTCCACATATCCTGTACCCTACTTTTCTTTTTCAATTTCCAATTAAATAACATTTATTGATATCAAACATAAGTTAGTTTGGGAAACATTGTACAGTGCTGCAGAGTTATGCGTCAGTCACCAATCTGACTGTAAACTTCACGGCCGTTTGTTTAAAGTGAACAGTTTCACCATGAGGGGAACAAACCAGGCGGCGTTGAAGTCACTGACCTGAGAACAGCCATGACGAGCTGGATCCACCTGACGGCTTCGTACACCTGCAGACAGCAGATCAGTTTTAACATCAATGCTGTCACATTAAAGACACTTTCTAATTCACAAACGAGGCACCGAGGAAGTTTCAAAATTAAAAAGGAACTAAAGACAGATGGTAAGAGTGAACAAAGAAAATACAAACCTGATAATACCGAAGTATTTAACTGCAGAGGCTCGTGTGCAAAACAAATAAATGGAAGTAAAGGTACATAAGCAGCATTTTACAAATCATCAGTATTCTGTCTTTCTTTTCAACAGATCTCACGTTCAGACTGAAACCATCAACGTGCGAATCTGTCTCTCAGCACGGTCTGACTTCCTGTCTGCGTCCGCCGCCAAAAATAGTGGCGGCGGACGGATCCACGTGTGGCGCTCTCTGGTGAATGTTTGGGGCAGTGGGAATTTGTTGACAATAAAACAAAAAACAGACAATAACTTGTTATTTTGAAGTTAAGGTTCATGTCAGCCACAGATGTTGGAGAGTGAAAGTGTTGAAATAGAGAAGAAGGCGAGACGCAAAAGCCCAGAGAGTCTGAAAGAAGAAGAAAGTTTGAAGACGCGACTGAAACCAGCCGTTTGTGTTTCCACAGCTTCGCCCTGCAGCTGATCATCACTCAGGAGATTCACCCCATCAACCATTTCTAACCTGGGAGCTGAAACTCAGTCAGTACAACTGATGAAACTCACCAAACAATGTTTATCGCTTCCTTCATTTGCATTCTCTGTTCCTCTGAGGTGGCAGACAAAGTGCTGCAGGATTTCTTCTGTTACATTTATTTAACAGTTATTTTACCAATTTAACAAACCAAACATTTGATTAAAAACATGTTTCCAGTTCTCTGATCCTTTAAATCGAAGCAAAGATCTGAGAAATGTCAGAAAAACAAACGTGATTTGAGCTGCAGAAATGTATTTTAAGTTAAAAACCATCTCTCAACCCTTTTTATTGCTTTATCTTTATTATTAATGTTATTATTTATTATGTTGATAAATTTATCTTGTGACCCCTTGAGAGGCCCCGACCCTCAGGTTAACCAACAATATGTAAATTCATTAAAATCAGCTCCACCTTCACCTGCTGCAACATTAAAGTGCATCAATAATTATAATCCAGTCATATAATTCTCCTGCTGTTGGTACTGTAAGTATATTTTGCTCTAATACTTTTGTACTTTTACATGTGTATTTTTACTTGAGTAAAATATCTTCCAACACTAACTTTAAGTACAATTTGTTGATACTTGCGTCATTTTCTAACAGATTCTTTTCTCAGGTCGCAGTAAAGAAAACTGAAGTCGGACTCTCACCTCGGTCCAGTCCTGGGCTCTGGTGGTGTTTTCTCGGTGCTGTTGGTGAAAACCTCCTGCAGACTCTGTGCAGTCGACATGCTGGAAACTCAGAGATGATTTCAAAATGAAAGATACTTCAAATGCAGATCAGGGTGCAGCCTGGACCTGAGACTGATCCAGCAGCCTGGCAGGAGGAGCTTTTATCCTGCAGCCCAGACAGAAGGCTGGATTGTTTCCACTGACTCCGCCCACTGTACATGCTGACCACGCCCACTTTACCACACCCCTTGAGGAGCTGGACCAGGAGGCAGGAGATCAGACCTGATGAGCTCTAATGTACAGTAACTTTGTTTTTATTTACTGTAAGAACGGTACTTCTTTGTCTGACACTTGTTGATGCTACTTGTACACTTATCTATCTCTGCTCTTGTCTTTGCTGTTGCAAACTACAATTTCACCGTCTGTGGGACAAATAAAGGTTATTTTATCTTATCTTATCTCCTGACCTTTCCCTCCAGCGCCACCCTCAGGACCTTTTCGCACTGCGCATGTTTTCTTGATGAGTCACATGTAGTTTTTTCACACCAGCTGTGAGGGACTCTACACAAACTGAAGCCCTCAGCCTGTTGGTCACATGATCACGTCCAGTAATAAAAACGTCTCTTCAGCTTCAGGTAAAGCCAAAGGTCTCGCGCTCTCAAACCGAAAACCCAGAGTTTCCCTCATCTCAGGCTCAACTTACTCAGAGTTTTCACTAAACCCGCTTTCTGAAACAGGGCCCTGCACAGGTGACCTTTTGTTTTTACTTTCACTTTTACTAAAATCCTGTAGGTAGTGATAGTACAGATACCCTTGCTAAATATTACCCCACTAAAAGTAGAAGTCTTCAATTTAAAGTACAAAAGTACCTGCATTTACATTAGTATGGTTGTTTTCGGGGGTTGCTGACATGGCAGTTTAAAAACGGTTCTCAAAGTAGTTGCCCATTAAATCGACTAATTGTTTCAGCTGTACTTGTATAAGCTGTTGGTTTATTATATATTTTATAAACCCTTCATGTGTTTTGTGTGTAAATCTGATTTTGTAAAGTAACTGAAGCTGTCAGATAAATGAGGTGTAAAAGTAAAAAGTACAATATCTCCCTCCGAGATGAAGCGAGCAGAAGTAGAAAATGGCATGAAAATTCTCAAGTAAAGTACAAATACCTCTAATACAGTAGTACTTGAGTAAACGTACTTAGTTTCTGCATAGTAGTTTGCAGTATGAGACTGCCAGGCTCAGTGAGTTTCAGGTTTTGGGAAGCAGAAGTAAAATATAGGAGGAATTAAACTGACATTTAATTCTAATTTGATGTCTTGTGAGGAGAACAAGGCTGCAGCTGATCTGTAACATCCGGGAACCTCCTACTGCACATTTAGCTTTGGTTTGCACACTGCCTTTCAGGCTGAATCCGCACATACTGCATGTGTGATGAGGTGGTTTCCAATACGAGCCTTCGTCTCTGGAGGAGAAAGTAACCCTGATGATGTCACAGTGATGTCATCTTGGTTATCCGGGGCGAGTTCAATTGGGCGACATGTTTCCTTGCAACGTCCCGCGACGGGCTCCGAGGTACGTTTTCTCCCATTTGGTGGGCGTGTCACAGGTGTTAGCCAATCAGCTGCGACAAGTTTGTAAACACAACAGCGTCATAAAAGGCTGGAAAATGCAGCGCTACGAGGTGTTCAGGGAACTTTAATGAAAGACGCTGTCCAGTTGCATTATGGGAATTGTAGGATCGAGTGTTTGTGGACGTCTCCCCGTTCTCCTGCTGGTTTGAACCAGTTTAATTTAAGTCCAACTAATCAGACGACGCCTTCATGATGGATCTGCAGCTTGTTGTTTAATCTGTGATGATGGACTCAAAACTAGAAATTTCTCTCTGAAATGTACAAGTACTTCAAAGCAGTACTTTCTACCCCCCCATGTGTGCAGACCTTCTTCTTTACGTGACTTGGTCTTTATTTAGATTTCCTACATTTGAAGAGGTTTTAATCTCTGTTCCTGTAAATAAAAAGGTTAATGGTGTTACTTTCAACCATGTTGACGCCACCTGCTGCTGGGAGGGAGAACGAACATACTTCAGAAATCGCCTGATCCCAACATTAAACCCATCAGAGAAATGAAACCCTGCTGAGAGAACTGGGACATGCGGTTCCACATGTTATTAAAACCCACTGAAATATTTACAGCTTTGAATTTTAAATATTCCAGATGTCGTGTTCTACACATTTTCAGGTTCTCACTTATAATTCTGCCTCTGATGGGATTAAAAACATTAACCGTCACTAAAATGAAATAAACAGGTTTATAAGAGTTGATCATCTTTTTAATGCACATGCAGCCTGTTGCTGTTGCTTCGGTCTTATTTCTAACTTTCTTCTTTCTCCAGTGAGCCCTGTTTCCATCCAGGGGGTCAGTGTGGAGGATTACAAATACCTGGGAGTGCACATGGACAATAAGCTGGACTGGGCCAAGAACACTGAGGCCTCTACAGGAAGGGCCAGAGGTGCATCTATTTTCTGAGGAGGTGAGGTCCTTCAACATCTGCAGGACGATGCTGAGGATGTTTTCTGAGTCTGTGCTGTCCTGTTTGCTGTTGCATGCTGGGGCAGCAGGCTGAGGGCAGCGGACGCCAACAGACTCATCCAAGGCCAGTGACGTTGTGGGGTTGGAGCTGGACTCTCAGAGAGGAGGACGCTGTCCAAGCTACACATCTTAGACAATGTCTCCCACCCGCTCCATGACCTGCTGCTCAAACACAGGAGCTCTTTCAGTGCAAGACTCATCCCCCATAATGCACCACAGAGCGCCCACGGAAGTCATTCCTGCCTGTGGCAAACTTTGAACTCCTCCCTCTAAGCGTCTGACATACAGACACTCGTTTTAAACTGGACATTATCTGTTTTGTGCAGTAATTCCTTTAATTATGTAAATGTAATACTATATTTTCTTTCTCTATATTTTTACTCTGATATTTATATTCTTTTACAACCACTATTTATTTATATTCCTTTTGACTTTTGTGCAACTGTGACAGAATTTCCCTCGGGGATCAATAAAGTATTTCTGAAAATGTCTATTTATTTATTCCCACTTTATTTGTATTTGCTTCACTGTTTCTTACAAGGACAATTAAGAAACTTGACCTGATTGAAAGCTAACGATTCATTACAATATTAATTAGTCTAATCAACATTTATTGGCTACAATATTTTCTAAAGCCAACGTTCACATATTCGAACTGGTTGTTTTGTCCGATCGACAAAAATCCAAAGATGTTCAGTTT
>NW_024042183.1:0-40899 GCF_014851395.1 Micropterus salmoides | reverse complement strand
GCACATTGACTGCAGGAGCAGGAGACCCTGAGGTAGAGGTCTCTGACTGAACTGCTGTTGGTCTGGTGGAGTTTAGCTCCTGTGAGCAGCACATGATGACAAATAAGTGACAGCCTGAGGGCTTCTGTCATACTTACTCTAGACTGGCCCGGGGGCTACCATGATGCTAAGCTGACCTTGTGTCAGCTGAGTGTGACCTGATCCTCTGTCAGCTGAATCAGGGCTTTCCCTGTACGCTTGCTGGTCAGCTGTGGACTCGTGCATGCCTGTGTGACTTGTTTACAAGTTATCACCGGCTGATTCGTAAGGCAGACCGCATGGCTCTCCAAGACTTTTTAAGAACCCGTCCCTTAGCTGTCAGTAAGGCCATTTGAAGTTGACGCGCACTAGGTGTTCTGTGATCTGTTGCTGTCATGTGCCTCCTGTCCTTCCTCCCCTTGTCCTCTGTGTCTACACTAGGGTCCGGGTTTTACTGCAACATTCATAATCTAGCCTGTCATTGTGTGGCTCTACATTATTCATCCAGTGCTCTTAACTCTCTGGTACCTACCAAGCCTTGCCTGGCTGCCAGTTCCCGTTCGAGTGGTGCCGTGGTTCCTCGCTTGCTGAGAAAATGTGTAAAATTCTTTTGTTAAGCTTCAAGAGGCTTTTCTCAGCTGATGCAGAGGGGGGATGAGCACAGGCAGCCAACATGTGGAGAGATGTCACAAGCTTTGTGATTTAAAAGAATGCACTCTGGCAGGAACTCACGCAAACACACACATCAACAACATGTCAACCAGTGGTATACCGTCTGTGCGTGAGTATGTGGGAACCTGTGTGTGCCTGCATTTAACTGTGTGTTTGCGCGTGTCAGCATTGTCACAAGGCAGACAGTGGGGTGACATGTGTCTGTAGTCCGGCTCTAGGCATAAAACACAGCAGGCATCAGAGCCACTCCTCTCCTCTCTCCCATGCCTGCAGTAAGTCAAACATATGTTCCCCTCCCGCTCTCAACACTTAATGTCTGGACATGCATGGGCCTGTTAGGCTGTGCTGTGCGCTGTGTGTGCATTGGGTGTGATAGCCCAGGCCATCAACACACACAGAGTAATTACACACAGCTCTGACTGTCTGTCTTCATCTTGTGGGCCTTCAATCTCTCATGGTCATGGGTTTTTTATGTTTGTGTGTGGTGTGTGAGTGGTGTGTTTGGTCAGACTCCTGTTTTCTGCCTGGCTGGCGGATAAGGCAGGACTGTGGGTGTAGCAGATACGTTCCTGGTGGAAAAGACCTTGCTGTATATGTATTAAATGCTCACTAAGAAATACTGATGATGCTAATTCCCTCAGAGTAAAGACACAGTTTTTGCTAAATTTGCCTAACTGATAAATGAGATTTCTGAGATACAGTTTGTGTGTTTCAGGGGAGTGATAAAACACATGTTGATCAATATACTGATCATTGAGCTCAGGGACCTGAGGGGATCTGCAGAGCCATACATCACAGGCAGCACCGACACCTTCTCTCCTTCTCTCTCATTCTCTCTCATTCTCTCTGAGTAGCAGAGAGTTCTAGATTAGATAAAATACACCTGAAAGGCATTTCCATTTTGTCTTTAAAAAGACATGTTGCATCTCATGCAACCTAATGATTAAGACATATGGTATGAATGCATGATAAGTATGGAAATCAACACCAGCTGTAGTTACAGTCTCCCTGAAGTTTGGTCCTTTTTGCTGAGCTAGTCTCATGTATATTGTAGGGCTGGTCCTAATGCCATTTTTTGAGCTTCGAAGCTTCGTTAGTAAGCAGCAGCAGCATGGTGTGTGTGTGTGTGTGAAGGGGGTGCCCAAGTGCAGGACTAAGAGAGGAGACTGGAGTTAGATAAAAGACGAATATTTATTGCAGGGTTGAAGGGATGAGATATTCAGCCGGGAAGAGTGAGGCACAGCGGAAAACTAGATGTGTGCAGAACCGGGTTGGTGGCTGCTTTGCAGAGCAGGGGGGAACTGTAGCTGAGAGTCCAGAGTGTGGGAAGCTGAGCCGAGCAGGTCCAGAAGCAGAATACAGGAATAGTTAAGCCAGGCGGGGGCAAGTAGTTATAAAGATACAACATCTTGGTCTGGACCAAAGTGTTTATGTATGGACAGAATGATCCAGTGAACCACTGGCAGTGTCCTACATAGGCAACAAATAAGTGTTTAAATATAAAGGACAGTACTAGATTAAATGATGGATATTTTCTGTGCTGCTTCGATGTCAGTTGTGTTTTGGGGGAGGTATGAGTCAGAACAAGGGTAGACAGGGAGGGGTTCCGTATCATATATGATTCCTGCTCTTTTGCCTCATCTGGTGAACAGTCCAAACCAGAGCCAAATACCATTTATCACTCAAGAACAAAGGGGAGACAAAGATGCACAGATGCAAACACAGATGCTGGGATGTGCACCTGAATATTCACGTACACAGTCATGCACAACTGCTATGTATTTACAGCCCAACACAATATGAGGCACATGTTTTTCTTGTTCATCTGCAGCTACAGTTATTGTGGTTACTACACTGGTGTTCACTTGGATTTGAACAGGATACTGCATGGAAATATCATTCAGTGGCCATTTAATCTCTAAGCTCTTTAAAAAAATCTAATTTTAATTAATAGAATAAAAAGAGCACTCAATCTGCCTAAAGTTACACCATTGTGGATATATCCTCAAGGTTGCCATCTCCGTGACCTTGGCTTCTGGTAGGACTGAGTGATCATTCAGATTGTCAGTAGCAGTCTGACCTTTCTCTCTTTCCATAGAGTGACAGAATATTTTTGATACCACTGGATACCTTCTTTGCTCTGATGAATGCTCCTGGCCACGGTCTGACAGAGACAAAGAGAGATAAAGAGAGGGGATGGGGAAGGGGAACGGCAAGGAGACACCTGATCATTGGCTGCATTTGATTACGGGCAGGGAAGACATGGTGTTGCTTTGTTGTGACAATGTATAGTATACAGTGCTGATTTTATAGTGTATTGTTCCCATAAAATACAAAGGTTGTTTTAATGCATGTTAATTTATAGGGAAACACGAATGTAGTAATACTGATGATTCTCTTCGCATTACCTTGTGAAAATGTAAGCTACATATAAGTGGCTTGGTGTGACTGGGTTGAATTAGGCTTGCTTTAAACCTGACTTAGACCTGTGGTCTCTGCACACAACATGCTGATTTAAAGTTGTCCCAAAATCTATGTAATGAAATAATACAACCGATAAGCACACGTGTGTCAAAAAGAACATAAAACTACAAGCAAAAGTAAAACAAAAGTCAACTTTGATTGTAAAACAATTTTTTTACTTACTCTTAATAATTCATTTTAAATCCATATCATCTTTGCATTGCTTCTCTTTGATTCCTACTCGTCACTCACTGATTTCCCAGCATCCCTTGTGACTGAGCTCCCAGCATGTTCTTTCCCGGGGCTGTCAGGTCAGGGGCAGAAATAGTTGCAGCCTCTCAGTCCCTAGGGATGTTGTCGGCCTCTCTGACCCTGGCCCTGTTCTTATCACCTGTCTGCTGGAGGCCTTATTTTCCCGAGGCGCTCTCCACTGATTTGCAGTCAGTGGATTACACCTGTAGTCTTGTGGCTATCATTAGAAGAATGACTCAACACCTCAGCATGTGAGAGGATGGAGGATTGTTCAAGAACTCTGTAATGGGTTTAGACAGGGAGGGCTTGGCTGCGTTCAATGAGAATGAACGCTCTGACACAATTTGATAGAGTTACATAATGCTTCAGTTCAGAGTACCTGGATTCTCTGCTGAGGTGGAGCTTTTTGTAATGCACATTCAACAAGTTTAGTAAGCACCTCATATATGCACTGCACCCCTGTCTAATAATCCTACTTCAGCAGCTTGCTTGTTTTTTTGTTTTGTTTAGTTTAGTTTTTTTTGGTGGGGGGTTGTTTGTAAATATTAATAATAATACAAAGAGTACAGCCTAGATGTGCTCTATATGAAAAGTGGAAAAATATACTTCTGCAATGAACTGCCACTATATAAATACATTTCAATTGAATTATAATATATGTTGTTTCGTGTACAACTTTCTTGGCTGGGCTGTGAAAGCAGATGATGTACTGTGCCAGAGTTTTATTTTGGCTCAATTTGAGAAGGTCAGCGTTGTAAATAAATGTCCTGTGTGTTTCCAGTTGGCACAGGCTTGCATGTACTGTCATTAGTTCCCATTATCTCTCATTCACACCTGATGGGATCAGTGGTGCTCATTTGTTTTTTTACGACAAAGAAAGATTGCTTTCCTTTGCCTGGTCTCTCTCAAACACACACACACACATACCCATACAAAACCCCATTTCCAAGGGAGTGTCTTTATTTGAAGCAGTAGCTGGGAATTTATCAGGCAGGGTAGTGGGTCCCGCTGGTGCTGCCAGCATTGTGATGGAAACAATGAACTAACAGAGACTTGAGTGTGGGAGATTGGGAGTGGGACATAATCATGCTTGCATATTTCCAGTACCCACACTCCTGTCCTGAGCAGGAAAATAAACATACATTATGACTTTTTGCATCCGTGCTTCATACTCAGTACATACTGCAGCCTACACTGCATATACTGTCATCAAACTCGGAGCACGCAAAGGGTGCTCGGGCTGTGAAGCGTGTAAGGCTGTTAGACTTTTTAAGTGCTGCGTGTCCATTGGGCTTCATCCAGTGAAATGGAATCAGTATCTCTGTCATACCAGCACATATGCTGGTGTGGCTCTGACTGAAGAAGCAAAGTCCTTCAGTCAGCTAGTCAGGTAGGCAGTAAGGCCAGCTGGTTACCCTGCCATTATACCCCTTCCACAGAGTGTAGGACCACTCAGATGCTCCTTGAGAAAGATGGAGCAAAATAAGAACCCAGCTGCTCTGGCACAGTCTGAGTATTTGGAGGCTAGTTGTCTCTGCTCGTGGATGCCAGCGAATCTGTTTATAGCCTTGAGGAGAAGATGGACCATTAACGAGCCTGTAATAGCCTAAGAGGTCTTAGATAAATTCATTTTCTCAACTCATTTAAGATCAAATTAATGTATCGTTTTGACCTTTTTGCTCGTGAAAGCGTTTATTCCATTAGTGTGAAGGCCATCTGTGAGAACTTGCCTTCCTGACAATGTGAAATAGCTGTCGGGCTTGAAGGAGCCTGACATGGAAGCTAATGCATAATAAGGTAAGGGGATCCATTCACTTTCTAACCTGACGCAGCAGTGTGTGTGTGTGTGTGTCAGCCTGTATGAGTGTGTGAAAAAGAGAGACAGTGGGAGAGAAAGCCTGGAGCTTACATAGGTGTCAGACCTCGCAGCTTCAGAACAAGTGTTGACAGAGCTACACACTGATCTTATTGTGTGAACTGCATACAGTACAGTCTGTAGTGTACTCAGAGCCCCTGTTCCAGTGATAGATTGCTGCATACATTGGAGAAGCCTTTGAATATGAAAAGTTGTGTCGAGCTTAATGCTGAAATCCATTTTGAATTAATGCAATGTTATTATGTCCAGTAAAGTGGGTGCTACACTCACTGTGGTTGGAGACTTCATTCTGTGCTATTTAGAAATGTTGATTATGGTTTGTCGGGTCGTGTCTATGTTATTAACAATGCTGATGTTTAACTTCATTAGTAGGCAAGATACTGTATTTGTTTCAGTCTACATGATTGGCCAATTATATTTTTATTGTGTACCAGTTAAAATAAGGTGAATCTATTTGTGCTATGATTGTCCAAACATAGCTTAGCAACCGCAGGCCTGTCAAGCTTTGGCCTTCTCTGCATGTTGAAACGGTGTACATGGAGCTCTAGTCAAAGCAATATTGAGTGTATAAAGAGTTTGGATAGTTTTTTTTAAGTCTCTCTACAACACAAGAGAAGAATAGAATTGGAATGGATCAAACAGTGTGTTAACAGCTAAATAGAATACTACCTACAGTAGTAACCTAACACAGCATTACTTCCAAAGCCATGTATATTTATTTTACATTGGGTTATAAGTTCTGTTAAAAATAAGCCTCATGCATGACTAGCACATCCACTGTGTGTAGTAGGCTATTTGATTTAGTGGATTTGCGCTCCAGCAATTCTCAAACTTGGGGATGCTGACTTTTCATAGGGACCTGTTAGCTTTAGCCTCATTATTTTAGCAAAATGTGTGTAGGCCTACTGTATGTAGCTATCAAATGGACATTTGAGATAGTTTTAAAGAGCTTTTGTTTTAAGACAAATCAACTTGAAATATTATATAGTTAGCCAGAGACATAATTTTCAACCAACTGATGAAGCTAACATTAGTTTAATTAGCTAGGTATCTAATATGCTTAAATCTGCCACAGACAGTTGTCATTTCAGCTGGCAAAATAGACTATTGTTAGTTAGAAATGAGAAGCTTGCTTTTGTCTACCACTGTCAGAAAGAACCCATTGTTTAAACAATTACTAAGGATTTCAAGTGGTAATCCTCCACCGTTTTCATTTTAAATTGCATATGTGCACGAATGGAAAGCTTCACACGCACAGCAACACTAACTGTTGCTTGGCAGACAGTCAATTCAGCTTGAACACAGAAATACAATCCTAAATGTTCCTTTTTGTCTTCAGCAGCTTATCACCAAGGTTCTGCGGGCAGTGAACGAAGTTCTGGACCAATCCGGTGCCAGCGATGTCGGGAAGCATGCAAAGGAGAGGTGGTACGAGTACAAGACACCCATTTTCACGTCAAGTGTTTCACCTGTACCGGTAAGACATGAACCAAATCCTTAACAACACCACAGACAAACAGTTTTAGGGATCACACAAACAGGTGGGATTCAGATTCCAGTAGTACACTAGAAACAAGACACCTATCTTGGTCACTGCCTTCCATATACATGCACACACACACACACTGTCACATATACGATGGATCCCCTCGTTCATCCATCTCCTAGTATACATGCTGAGTGCTACTATTAGCCCACAGTGGGGATTTAAACGGATCAGAGGTGCCTTGCAGGGGACTTAACCTCCTGCTAAGGTAGCTTGTTAATGCGCTGCCAGCTTGGAGTGGATTTTCCCTCGGTTGTACACTGTGGTAAGACCATCTCACCTAGCTTTTCAGTTCTACAGGTGAGCACTGGTGACCTACAAAAGATATAGTGGTGACATAATCTCACACTCACTTACAACAGGAATAGTGTGTCGTGTGTTTCTCTTTTAGAATGTTTGGAATGTCTTAAGAGGAATCTACTTGTGAATAGCCACTTTAATATATGGGTTCTGTAATGGTATTTATAGATCTGTTTAAAGGTTAATTAAATCATTCCATTCCAATTCCCATTTTATTCACTTGTTGTGGACTGTGCAAAACACTTTGCAGGAGTTTCATGCTGCAAGCAGTTCGCAAAAATAAAAGTGTAAAAGTTAGGAAGCAGATGATCTGACGAATGGGATAGATTTTTTTTTCCTTTGACAAGATCGCAAAAAACAACCTCTCAGGGTACTTTTCATACATGAAGCTGACATGTAAAATTGCCAGCACATTTGCTGAGTTTAGTGCAGTTCTGAAAGGGGCTTATGATAGTCAAGTATAAGTATAAGTATGTGTGCATGTGGAAATTAGAAATCAAAGAACCGAGGAATGTTATTTGTCATGCTGCTGTACGGCCCGGAGCAAGTGTTCTCTGTATTATGTTAATAATGCCGTTTCTAAAGCAAAGACAGTCAGTCATGGGTTACTTTCAGTCATTTGCACACGACTTTAAAAAAGCTACCAGCTAGATTAAGAAGAAATCTGTACTCAACAGTAATCAAGTCATAGCCATTTTTGCATAATTATGGACTTATCTGACATAATTTCCAACACATCTTTCCCACTTCTCCAGGAATCGTTTTCTTTCATGGGATCAATTGAGTTATGTTAACATTATGTCTATAGCGGTCCTATAATAGTTCTCTGATTTACTAAACATCTATACACAAGTTGAATAGAGATAGGTAATGAGAAATGCACCAGTATACTACTTGACCACTTGAGTGGAAATATTCAGGACCTGACAATGTTCCCAGTAAACACTGTCAATTTAAAATGTTAGTTGTCACTGCCCTGCAATGGACTGGCGACTTGTCCAGGGTGTACCCTGCCTTTCGCCCAATGTAAGCTGGGATTGGCTCCAGCCTCCCGCGACCCTGTACGCAGGATAAGCGGTTGACGATGAATGGATGGATGGATGGATGGATGTGTCATATTGTCAACGGAAAACAATGAAATAATTTAATGGCTATTTAAATCATTTTAGTTTAATAACATTCCAAATTTCATCAAATAGGCATACTTTCTAATTTTTATTTGAACAGATTTATTCCTGATTATTTCTGTTCAGTTTTACATATACTGCATTTCATTCCAAATATCCATCTTAATAAATCATTCAGTCCCATATGCATGTACACAGAATGAGTGAATTAGTGCATCCTGCTGGCAGCTTTTTTCACTTGTTTGAAGAAAAACTTTTCATAGTCAGTGCTTAGAATGACTGAAGATGGATGTAGGGTACTTTCCTGGGCAATCTTTCAAAGCTGTTTTTTTATACAAGTCAGGTCTTCAGCAGCTGTTGTCGAGGAAAAGAAGCAGAGTAAGTTGTGTTGTGTTACTGTATGAGCTGCACTTACAGTGTACTTTTGCACAGCACAAAGCTGTGCTTGCAGATAAACTCACTGAAGTCTGTTCATTGGAGGGTTGTTTTCACATCTTCCCTACATGTAGCCATCACGCACATGAAAACACATGTATACAGTGCACACATACACACATGCACACGGGCATATGAGCGTGCACATCCATACATGTGTGCACGCTCACTGTGGTTGTAAGGGGTTGCTGTGGTAACGGTGTGAAGGGACACCCTGGGCCCTGGTTGGTGGATATTCTCAGCATCTCTGTTGTGCCATTAACCAATCGAGAGGCTCTGTTCTGTGCCCCAGAGAAAAAAGGGGGGTTAACACAGGAACCAAGCAGAAAAGAGAAGAAGAAGGGGGATGGGGGTGCTGTCTGTGTCGCCTAAACATTACATCATCACTTGAGTGTAATACCAATTGGATTCTCACTTGCTCGCCTTCCTTTCCGTTTCCCCTCTCACTTATAACAGCCGTACAGTAATGGAAAACTGTCAAAGACCATCATGTTGAATACAGCTATCAGACAGCCCTCCCCTCTCATGTTCCAGAGAGTTCTCCACATCCCGTGAGGCAACGGGACACTATTGTGCGGCCAGACTCTGCCACATCCCTTCCCATAATATGCTGTCCTGTATGGGCCTCTGCACAGCCAGCAGTTTTCTAAAGCTTTTATTGTTCAGTGTCTAACCCCCCTCACACACAAACATGTTATATGTTCTTTTGAACTTCATAAACTCATTCATTCTCTCGTCTCTGCATTTTTCTTCCGCTTTTCATTAGCTGCCGTGTACATTTTCTGAGGCTGAAAAGTTCATGAATGCAGTAGCATGATTTAACATTGAATTTCTATATATCCCTTCCATCTCTCTGTTGCTTTATCTCTCCCTCTCTCCCTTTTTCTTTTTCCCTTTCTTTCCTGATGACAGTCACCCAAGCATGAAATAAATTTCTCATCTTTGAACAGGATGACATTGGCATGCGGGCTGTGCAGTTTAGAGGCTAGTGGCTAAACTGTATTATACCATTGCACCAGAGTGACAGTTCACTGTCAGCAGCCAATTGCCTTATCTGTCGGGTGTGTTTATGAACTCAGTGACTGGTGCTTGTTTCAACATTTGATTTCATTCTCTGTTGGACAGTTTTTTTTTAGAGAATCAGCAGGTTATTGACCTTGACTAATGATATTTTGTCCATTCATTTCCACTGGAAAACCATGACATCATTACCCCCCCCCCCCATTTTTCCTCATTCTCCTCTTTTTCCTTCTTTACTTGTCTTCATTTGTCCTCGAAAGGGCTGACTATACCCCCTTGAATAGATCATGCAGTCTTAAACAGTCAGACGTAGAGTTATTTTGTGAGCACACACATTCACTAAGCATGTCAAAATACATCCATCCATCCGGTCCATTATTTCTTCTCCCTTGTTCTCTTTTTTATCTTCCCTCTGTCTTTGCCCACATTTTTATAAAGCCACATTGCCTTCTGGATCCCACATTATCATAATACCTCCCTCATGCATTAGTCAGATGCGGAACAGATCACTAATCATGTGCATTTAACCTCTCATTTGAACCCATTATACAGCAGCTGATTATAGCATGAAGAAGCAACAACGAACGCTACGAAAATGCTGAAAACAGAAGAAGCCAGCTCACAGACTGATGCATCAACTCTAGACATTGAGAAGGCAGTGCGAGTGTATGTGTTTGTGTGTGTGTGCGTGTGTGTGTGTGTGTGTGTGCGCATTATGTGGATGCTGTAGCAGCGGATTGTACTGTATGGATGATGTGGAAGATGTGGTGTTGTATTACCAGCAGACGGGCTGACTCGTGCATACTGGCCTAATGACATAGTGACCACATTTACTCCGCCTCTGAAGGGTAATTGGCACTCTTAGATTCCAACAGAAACAGTGGGGCCTGTCAATGGCACGAGCGCAAGGCTAACACACACATGAATCACACGCAAAGGCAAAATGGGTACTGTTTTCCCATGCAGCCAACTCGCATGCTAACAAAAGACACAGAGGCACAGAAACAAATATACAAGCGCAGACGGAGACAGATGCAGACACATACACACATTAACTGTCAGGCTGCTCCCAGTAGTTATTTATTGTCTGAGATAAAACAGATTTTTCTCTTAAAAAAGCGCTAAAGGGAATAGCAGATTTCCACAGGCAGGTCAGATAAATACTTGACTGCTCTGCTAATGCTCCATTTCGAGCAGGTATTCTCACCATGGCTTTTGTAAAATTGCAGTATCTTTCTCTTGTTCTCTGCAGACCTGTTTCAAGTCAGTTCAGCCTCCTTTTGGAGGCCATTAGCCCCCCAACACTGAACCTCCGTGTCAATAACATCAACCTACTGTTCTTTTCTCTGATGGGAAAGGCTGAGAGGGGAAGGAGGGAGAGGAAAAGACAAATAGCGAGAGGGATAAAGAGAAATACAAAGAGAGGTTATGAGGAGAAACGGAAAAAGAGACACATCACAGGAAAAAAGTGGGGGCTGACAGGGATGGGGAGCTTCCTGTAGCTATAGCAACCGCTGGTACGCTGGTCCAATCACCACACTAGTGCCTGGTTGCTAGGGAGAGATTCCGGCGGAGAGAGAAGGGAGCACGGCAGGCAGCCGCGCTTTCCCCCGACGACTCTCAGGATCTGGGATAGATGACAGGGATTATTCCACTGCTCGTCTCTCTCACGTGTCACCGTCCGGAGGGAATTTCACACACTGATGCCCAGCTTATTGTCTTAAAGTGTTTGTGTGTATGTGTGTGTAAAATTATGTGTGTATACAATAGTGAAGTGGAGCTGCTTAAGTGTGCAAATGTCAGTGCTTAGTGAAGGATTGATATCTGAATGATAAAGAGGATCGTTAAGCGGAAAACCCTGCTGCGTTACACAAACACACACATACGCACACTAAACCAGTGCATCTGTACATATAGATGAGCTGCTTTTTTATTGCTTAATACAATGCCCCGTCTGTAGCACTTTGGTTATCTGTGTGTCTGAGATCTCATTCACACCTATTTTCCCCTCAGCTGAGTGTCTTATCAGCCCTCAGAGGGTTAAAAGCTGAAGGCCTCAGCAGCTGGGCTGGTCTGCTGGTATGAAGGGACTCCACTGGGCCACCATCTGTCTCCATCAACTACTGCAGCCAAATGCTAGGGGAATCCTGTCACTCATGCACGATTTCTCTCTGCTTTAGCCTTTAGCTGCCTCTCTCTCCTCTTGCCTATTTCTATGACTACCTTCTTCTGTTGTCTGTTACTGTTTTTCTTTGCTCTAGGGATGGCAATGTGAAATATCTCAACAACTATGAATTGCCATGAAATTTGGTATAGTCTGACTTTTTCTTATATTTTTGGTTTGAACTGAAATATCTTAACAACTCTGAGGTTGGATTTCCATGAAAATTTGATACAGATATTCAAGGTCCCCAGTGGATGAATTGAAGGAATCTAGTGCCATCACCTGGTCAGAATGTTTCAAGGCTTTGGTTTATGACCAGAACTAATGATATTCCCATCAGCCTCAGCTTTTGTTTAATAGAGCCCGATAAGTTGGTGTGCCGATATTATCGGCCGATATGAGCTAATTGCATGTTTATAACAGCAATTTATTGTTTATAACGATAAATGACAATTAAAAAATAAATGGAGAGAGGAGTGTTGTCGTTGCATACTTTGTCCACTAGGGGGTACGCCGCAATTCCCTTGTTGGCAACACACCCACAAATCCACCACAAAACACAGCAATCAGCTGAAATAACCAGGTGCAGTTTTGTTCAAAATAGTATTTATACCAGAAAAAATATTAAATATTTTTAAATTGCATTATGTCATGTTGTGTTGGTGAGGTGTCATAACTACACATAACACATTCTAGGGAAAGTCTTTGTTTATGTTATGTGTTTCTGAAAAGAGGAAAAAAAATAATACTTACGTAATATCAGATTTTAAAATCCCCAAATACCAAAATTGGTGTTGGTTTAAAAATCCTGTATTGGTCGACCTTGTGAGTTTAGTGTTGATTAGCAAATTTTAGCATGCTAACACACAAAACTAAAATAGTGACATGATGAACACTGCACATCCGATAAATATCAGAATGTTAACACAGCTGAAAGCAGCATGCCTCATAAAGCTGCTTGTGTGGATGTGTGTGTTTTTGCTGCACTTGTCTTCCTGTCTGTCTGATCGCCTCCTCTCCCACCCTGGGATTTGGCACAACTTGAGATTGTCTGTGAAAGAAAGGGAAGGTTGCATGGAAGTACAGTCCTGTAGTGAGATAAAGAAGGTGCAAATTGAGATAAAGTGGAGACCTTGTGCTCTGAGCCACAAAGATTTGAAAGCGTCTTTCAGAAAGACAGAGAAAAAGAAAAGTAGGAGGCGGGGGTGTCAGCCCTATTTTGGGGTTCCGGCCTGGGCTGACTTTGAGAAGGGAATTTTAATTGCGTCTGTTGGCTGCAGATAAATACCTAATCATGTGGACCCCCTGTGGGTGCCTAATCAGTGCGGTTCTAATGACCACAGCTGCAGACACCAGCCTAAATGCTAACCTCTAATCACTAGACTTGTGATCTTTAGATGCTAACTTCCTGCGTTGCCAAAAAGAGCTATAGGATGGAGAGAAGCAGCATCTTATAGTTTCCCTCATTAGAGCGTCACTCAGGGAAACATCATAAAATGAGCAAATAGATGAAATGAAGTCTTTGATGTAGTTTAGTCTCGCAAAGCGGATTATGTTTGGTTTAGCAAGCTAATGTATGATAAATCTGACTGTGTCTCCATGAAAAAATACATAGTTCTCATATAAACAAAACTTTTCATTATCTTAGGAATTCTACATGACTGTTATTTCCAACTGTATGTGCTTTCCCATGAGTAGCTACAGTATAAATAATTCATAGGACAGTTAAACAGACCAGGCCGGTTCTACTTTGGTTGTATTGGGATGTTGTTTTTATGGGTGGGTGTCTACACCATGTGGTGCTGGTTGTGCAGCTGTAACCAAAGCCTTTCTTCTCAGAGCCAAGCTAAGCCACGTCTCTGCAGCAGCAGAGGCACCAAGCTCTGACCCAACTCCACCCACTGTGCTTGCAACTACAAGATGTGGAGGGAAGTTCTGCTTAATGCTTACAACTAAAATGAAAGAACTTGAAAAGTAGAGGGCCTGCTTGAAAGTAAGCTGTGAAAAAGGAAGGGTCTTTAAGACAAGTTTGAAAATGGTAATTTTTCATAGCTCTAAAAATTGCATTTACCTATGGGTCTATCACAGTCCCCTTAAACAGATGCAAAAGAAGATTCCTAACTTTACTTTATTTTATTGTACTTTTGGTAGGACACACTTAATTTATGTATTAACACCAAGTTTTCAATGATGCAATCTGTAGTTTAATCTGAGCATTAAAGTAGAGTTTGCGATGACTTAATTCTATTTAGTTAATTTATTGTCATAAAATGAAATACAGTCTTGTCATTCAAGATAGTGTGGTCTGCTAAAATAATTTAAAAATATACAAAATATAACTTTATGTTTTGTGTAAAATTACGAAATCTGATTTGTACATTTGTAACAATACCAATAGTTGTGATTGGAAAACAAATCACCGTCCTATACATATCTCCGTTATGTATCTCCAACGTAAATGCTCTGTACTTGTATAGCGCCTTTCTAGTCTTTTACACTACATTCATACACTGAGCCTAAGCGCTCAAATGGAAACTAACATTCACACTCACTCATACACTGGCGGAATAGCCGCTAGGGGCAATTCGGGGTTCAGTATCTTGCCCAAGGACACTTCGACACGCAACCAGGGGGAGCCAGGGATTGAACCGCCGACCTTCCGATTTCATGAGCTCTGATAATGCAATGCAATTTCTTTAGCTAATCCCTTGGATTTATAAATGGTTTATTTATCTTAAGAATACATAGTTTTCTTTGGACAGTCACCTGAAAATATATATAAGTGTGTATGGTCTGTGTGTTTTAGTCTATGAATATGCAGTATGTGTGTACTTGTCAAATGGTGGTTGAAGTGAAGACTGCGGTTGTGAAAGTATGGTTGTAACTCTCCAATTGATTGACAGGTTTATAAATACAAGGAAAACAGTAACTAAATCTCAGTTAATGTTATTTTAGACTTTAAACGGTTTGTTTATGTCTGTAATGTCTGCAAACACTGCAGTACATCACAGCTATATACTTAGTGTAGTTTACAACGTCTTACTGATGATACCTTTAATCAGCTTTAGTACATTTTACTTACACTATTGCTAGTATATTGAGAACCCAACAAATTAAATATGAGTGAGCATTTAGTTTTCATCCCATTTAAGTGAAAACTTGATTTCTAATGTTTCAGCTAAATGTTTTTGCTTCAAACTGATTAAAACTTATAGTTTCATCACTGACATGATTTGTTATTGACAGCCACCAGTTCAACCACAACAAAACCACATGTGCCATCACCAGCCCCACATCACTCAGACTAGGGACATAGCTGTCTCTAGGGCAACTGTGGAAGGTTTATGTCTCCAATGGCAACTGAGGAAGGGGGACGTCCTTTACAATGCATGCAGCCAATCGTCCAGTCAGAAGAAAACAACATGATTAGCCAGAACCGGTGAACCATTCAGCCAGCCCATCCAATCCAGTCTGAGCAGATCCAGTCAGCCGATTTTGTCAGGTGTCCATATGCTAATGAAATACATTAGGCTAATTAAGCAGATTCCAGTAATTTGAAAATCAATCTGGGCGCAGATTGAAAAGCAAGTCAGTTTGAAAAAAAAAGAGCAAGGCAGAAGAGATAGTGAGAAAGAGAATGTTTTATTAAATAATGCAATGGACTTTTCATTTCACGACACAATGATTTAATTGCTATTGCGAATAGTTTAGATGTGGAAATATTTATTCTCCCATTCCCCTTTTCCATGAAGGCACCAGATAGCCTGTGATTTGGGTTTCTGGTAGGAGCCTTAGTTAGTCTGGTTGAAAATGCAGCAGGGACACTTTTTCAAGCTTTGTGCCATTATTCAGTGGTTCTGGAAATGTGGTTTGCACACACACACACACACACACACATTTTTATGAACAGGCTATTTTAAATCTTCTGGTTCTGGTCTTCCTAATGCATCCCCTTTCCCTCATTCTTTGCGTTCCTCCCTTCTTCTTCAGCCGCCTTGCCTTGATTCCAATGACCTGTCACAATGATAAAGATCCATCATCATACCTCTCCACACTGTCCCATTTCATCATCCTATCACTGCATACGCACAGTGCCATCTCATCGGGGATGGATTTATGTGTTTCCATCCTCCTGTGGGAGCCGAGATTGTTTTGTTTTTAAATGGGGGCTCATTGATCTTTTATTACACCATTAAGTCAATACGCTTCACTCATAAACAGCTTGAGATTAAATGAGCCCCTTTGAAGGGTTTATGTGCTTGTGTCTGTGTCTGTCTGTGTCTGTGAACCCTCAGCCTGTCGGCATACACTGAAAACTGGTGGCTAAAGGGAGCCAAATTTAGCCTGTAGAAGCAAGTCTCACTATAGAATTGCCAGGATGAAGCGATTTATTAGCATATACAGCTTCATTAACTGTGGCACAATCCTTCATTTACTGGCAGTGTGTTGGAAGCTGTTTTGAGCATTGTCAGTTGGACCTGATATACAGTAGTTAACCTCATGAGTGGCAGTTTTTCCTCGTAGATTATATTTCCACTTTTTCATGCTATGATAATGGTCAGTAGTTTTGGCTTCAGTGGAGAAACAGAATATGTTTTCAGGGGTAATTGTTGCTGCATGTGATTTCTTTCTTTTTTTTCTTTTCCTACAGTCATATGAATAACCAATTTTAGAAAAGACTTTGGTTAAAGCAGTTGAAAAAATGCATACAGACTCAGGTTTGATCAAATATAAATATTTCCTTCAGATTGTCTGTATTTCTGGTGTTTTGGTGCTCCAGTGCTCCCAGGTACAAGAATGCGCACAATATTGAGTTGTGGTATTGGGGTGGTGATGGGGCAGTGGATCTGGGTTCAAATCCCCTGTGAGACACCAATGTGTCCCTGAGCAAGACACTTTCTCTAGCAAGACACCACTCTCTAAGAAAACCAAAGTCCATTCATCATTTAGGTGAGAGTCTCTGTCTTCAGTAGAGTAGGGTGTTGGACCACTTTCTGGTGGACAGGAACGGTTTGGCAATTTTTTAATATTCTTGTAGATCTAGATGCAGGAAGTAGCATTAAAGGAGTAGTTTTGACATTTTGGGAAAAAAGGCAGAAGATTGATACTACTCTCTCATGTCTGCACAATAAATATGTAATGGAGCTAGTGTAAAGGGTTAAAAAAATGTGTTCACAGTTAGGCATAAGAGAGAAAAATTAAATTTAATTAGTTCAGTTCATTATACTACCATTCATCGCTAAATGACACCCATATAATTATTTTCATGATATTGTGTATTAAATAGTTACTAAAAGGCCAATTTCATTGTATTGTACTTTGGTGGGGCGATACTTAAAGAGGTCACTAGGTGGCGCATAGTGCGTGGGAGGAACTTAAAACCCGTAGGAGGCAAGCGCTGCAGAATAAATACTGCAGTCGAGCTGAACGCAAGCTAAAGTTTCTGGCTCATTGTTTCTGCATACAGGTGGGTTAATGTTCCTCACATTTGCATGCATGTACCCCAGTATAAGGGATAAGTGTGTTTTGAATCCTTAGTGAGAACGTGCAATGTTTAGAGTTGAATAGTTTTGCCGTAATGTGTGAAATAGTGATGTTTAGCTATACACTGCCATGCTAGGCTAGCGGACCTTTTGCTAATGAGTAACCCACAGTACAATAGAAACGCTAATGGTCTAGTTTTGTGTTGTTAACTGATCTGAAAAGGCATTCACTGCTAATGTGTGTGTATAACACATTATGTTAAACGGTTTCCCGGTGTATGTAAGTATTGTACTCGACTTGAAAAGTGATGGAAATACAGTAATTTCTGAATGTGTGACAGAAGAGTAGTACTGCAATGAGCGGCAAATGTATTAGTTACTCACTGTAAGCTTGTACATTAGTGTTTGAGGTGCAACGTGATCAAAGTGTCGAACTTGAAAATGTTAGTTAAAAGAACCAAATGAGTACAAGTTCGTTTTTTGTTATTCTACTGGTTAATATGTAATTCACGTCAACTGAAGCACAATGAAAAGTACAGACCTTTATATTGTTTAGTTAGCTGTGCTATGTTATCATTACTTTAGTATTTTCTGAAGATATGGTGATGTCTTGCATATTTGAAAGTACTGTGAAGTACCTGATGCTACAACAAGCATTTTGCTTTATTACTACAGCGAGTCGAACATTTAATTCCTTTTCTGTTGAAGCAGAATAAATACTGCAGTCGAGCTGAACGCAAACTAAAGTTTCTGCCTCATTGTTTCTGCATACAGAATTTAAGGATGATGATAGCTATAGCTCACTGTGTAGGCAGATTGAGGAAGGGATATCTGAGAATTTCACTGAGGCAGAAGTAATTCGTACGGTTCTAAAGATAATCAAGCCTGGTACTTTCAAAGACATGCTGATGACCAAAGAGGGATTAACTGTAGCTGAACTTAAGCGCTTCCTCAGAGCACACTTACGAGAGGAGAGTAGTGCAGTTATTTCAGGATCTTAGCAATACCAAACAACAGGAGAGAGAAAGCCCACAACAGTTCATGTACCGGTTAATGGGGCTTAAACAGAGAATATTGTTTGCCTCTCAGCAAGGTAGCTCAGAGTTTCAATATGACAACAAACTTGTCCATGGTGTATTTCTTCACTCGCTGTATCAGAGGATAAGTGAGAAGTATGCACATGTGAGGAGAGGCCTTAAACCTCTCCTTACCAATACAAGTGTAACTGATGATTTTATCTTAGAGATAATGACAAAGTCAGTTAGTGAAGAAATGAGAGACAGGCACGCCTAGGTCAGACACACAAACCAAAACAGTCACAGTCAATGCTACGCAACAAGGAGAGAGACAACATGCAGTCCAGCCTCCAGCTGAAGTTCAAGCCAGTGTTCTTCAAACTCAAGCTGAAGTCCAGGCGAACCGCACAGCCATACACGAACTGACAGCACATGTCTCAGCTTTAGCAAAAACTATAGAGAAGGCTCTCACCCCTACGGCCAGCATTCCGGTGCCGTCACAGGCCAACCCCGTAAGTACAGGGCAACCACCCAAGTCCGCCACAAGGGGGAAATGCAAGCCATGTTTAGCTTTTGGGACTGCAAGCTGCAACCATTGTTTCAGGTGTGGCCAGGAAGGGCATAGAGCTGTGGGCTGCCTGTCAAAGACTAGGCCTGCGGGAAACGTGATGGGGTCACTGGGGGAAACGTGATGGGGTCAATGGGGAGGGACCACCAGTGACCAAACAAGAGCTAGAGTCCCCTGCGTCCGTAACCAGCCATGACGCCATGACTCCCACTAATTGTCAGTCACTATTGAAACGGAGAGAAAAGGAACTTATGTAGCAAAACTGATAGGTAAGAAGTGCTTGCTAACCTGTTTTCTCAATGGTGTGCAGACTGACGCGCTACTAGATAGTGGAGCTCAGGTTACGATACTGGAAAAGTCCTGGCTAAAGAAACACTTACCCAACATTAAAATCCAGCCACTCACAGACCTACTGCCAGATAATCCACTCAGAATCACAGCTGCTAATGGCACAGAAGTACCTTTTGAAAGGTGGGCTGAAATATTGGTGGAAATCAAAAGTGCAAGACATGGTCAAGTAGCCATTAATGTACCCATGCTAGTGAGTCAGAGCTGTGTTAGTGGCCTATTGCTAGGGTTCAGTGTGACAGAGGAAATCATTTTAGAGAGTCTGGAAGAGCCAGGAAGCGTCAGTCTAAGTGATTTGCTAGCAGAGGCATTAAAGCTCCATCGAGATACAGCTGAAACCATTGTCTCCGTAATTAGTGATACTCCAGCCCAAGAAAAGCCTGCAAATGACACCATTAGAGTGGGGAAGAAAGGTCTTACAGTTCCAAGTGGCCAAATATGTGAACTGAAGTGTCGTGTCAGATCATGGCCACAGGGGAGGAAGTGAGTAAGTGTCTTACCGGAGGGACTACAGCTCTGCGTTAGTTGATGTGCCCTGTGGTGCCTCTAAAGCTGTGAAAATCCCCATCTGCAACTCCACCAAGCATGACATCTTCCTACCACCAAGGACAGTCTTAGGCTGTATAGAAGAAATTGTTGACAGCAAACCAGTCAATTTGTGTCCCCCGGCTAGGCAGCCAGCAAACTCAGAGAGTGATACATACACGTGTGCCGCACAGGTTAGCCCAAGCAGCGGTGCCAGCGGCAGGACGAACAGCTCAATAGAGTCTCACACACAAGAAAAGTGGCATCCCCCGGTCAAATTAGAACATCTTGATCAGCAACAGCAGGAGATTGTGCACCGGATGCTTTTCGAGGAGTCTGATGTGTTTGCAAGAGGAGAAGGAGACATCGGTTGTATACCCAACTTACATCTGAAAATCAATGTGGTGGACAACAACCCTGTGCAAAGGTGCTATAACTCCATACCTAAGCCCTTATACAAGGAGGTGAAAGAGTATGTGCAGAATCTCCTAGACAGAGGTTGGATCCGCAAATCTGTATCTTCATACTCGTCTTCAGTTGTTTGTGTACGGAAAAAGGACCAGAATCTGCGGCTGTGTGTAGATTTCAGAGGGCTGAACCGTAAGACCGTTCCAGATCGTTATCTACTGCCACGAATCCAAGACCTGCTTGATAGTTTGGGGGGCAACACATTGTTCTCCATCCTGGATCAAGGCAGCGCGTACCACCAAGGGTTTGTGAGCGAGGAATCCAGACACCTCACAGCCTTCAGTACACCGTGGGGGTTGTATGAATGGATACGGATACCATTTGGCTTGACGAATGCACCTGCGGCTTTCCAGAGGTGTATTGAGGGTGTGCTGGAAGATATTCGAGATGAATGCTGTGCTCCATACCTCGACGATGTGCTGTGTTACTCAACGTCCTTTGAGGATCATATACACCACCTCAGACAAATTCTCAGTCGCATGAGAGAACACGGCATCAAACTGAGACTAACCAAGTGTGAGTTGTTTAAAAGAGAGGTCCGTTACCTCGGCCGATTGGTGTCTGGGGAAGGAGTCAAGATCGATCCACAGGATTTGGCAGCAGTCATGGCACTCAAAGAAAAAGAGCCTTGCACAGCTGGAGATGTCAAGTCCCTGCTGGAGTTTCTGGGGTACTACCGCTCCTTCATCCAAGACTTCTCTCGACTTGCTAAGCCACTGTTTGAACTGCTGCAGAAATCCACAGAAACAAATGAAAGTCAGACCAAAAATCAGACGAATAAAAGTAAAGGCGGAGCTCAGAAAGCACAACAGAAAGGACAACTCCCGTCCAAAACCCCAATCACATGGAGAGCACAGCACAGGGATGTAATAGCCAAGCTAGTTGACATGTTGACTAATCCACCTATCCTAGCTTACCCAAACTTTAACCTCCCATTTATACTGCACACTGATGTGTCCAATGAAGGATTAGGAGCGGCGCTATACCAGCGTCAGGACAACAAGTTGTGGGTCATTGGGTATGGCTCTAGAACCTGCCGAGAGAAATTACCACCTTCACTCCGGGAAAACTTGAGTTCTTGGCTCTCAAGTGGGCCATTTGTGACAAGTTTCGTGATTACTTGTATTATGCCCCGACATTCACAGTTTTCACAGATAATAACCCTTTGACATATGTCCTTAGCACTGCCAGACTAAATGCCGTTGGACACAGATGGGTTGGTGAGCTGGCTGACTTTCACTTCGATATTAAGTACAGGCCAGGGAAGATGAACACAGACGCAGATACACTGTCAAGGTATCCTGTGAAACTTCAGGACGGCATGAAAGACCACACGGAGACCATGTCACCTGAGGTGGTGTCTGCGGTATGGCAAGGCATAAAAGCACTTCAAGAAAGTGACGTCCCTTGGATTGCAGCTTTGCATCTTGATGGTGGAAGTGCAGAGGTTGTACCACCTGCGAGTATTTCCAGTGTTCCACCAAAAAACATCCGTGCAGCACAGGAAGAGGAACCAGCTATCTCAGAAGTTGTTTCCTTAAAACTTCAAAACTGGATTCCCAACAAAATGGACAAAAGAAACATGAGGAAAGAGACAAGGAGACTGCTGTATGAATGGAATAAGCTGGAAGTGGATGACGGGATTCTCTATCGGCGGACTGAACAACACAGGCAGCTCGTCCTCCCTGAGAAGTGGAAACCCATGGTGCTTAAGACCCTGCACAATGGCATGAGCCACGTTGGTGCAGAGAAAGTAATTCATCTTGTCCGCGAGAGGTTTTATTGGCCGAATATGCAGCAGGATATAGAGGACTATGTAAACAAAAGATGCAACTGCATTAAACAGAAACGCCCCAATCTTCCACAGAGAGCGCCCATGGGACACATATCCACAAGCAGTCCATTTGAGTTAGTGTGCATCGACTATCTCCACCTGGAGCAAAGTCAAGCCTATGAGTACATCCTGGTCCTCGTTGACCACTTCACGCGCTTTGCTCAAGCATACCCCACAAGAAATAAATCGGGAAAAATAGCAGCCGATAAGATATTTGAAGACTTCATCCCTCGCTATGGATATCCTGAGAAGCTCCACCATGATCAGGGGAAGGAGTTTGAGAACAGTTTGTTCAACAGGTTACAGCAGCTGGCTGGTATTGGTCATTCATGAACCACACCATACCACCAACAAGGTAATTCGGTGGAGAGACTGAACCGCATGCTTCTGCAGATGATGCGTACCCTGGAAGAAGAAAAAAAGAGTCCGTGGAAAGATCACCTACCTCACGTGCATGCCTACAACTGCACAAGGCATGAGGCCACCGGCTTTTCCCCATTCTTCCTCTTATATGGACGAAATCCACGCTTACCCGTTGACTTACTGTTTCCACCTAAGACATAGCCTGAGTCACCCGATCGACAGACATATGCCCAGAAATGGGCAAAGAGGATGCGTTCTGTATATGAAATTGCTGCAAACAACAGTGAAAAATCTTCAGCCAAAGGCAAGAGTCAGTATGACAGAGCAGTCAGGGGTGTTGTTCTTCAGCCAGGCGACCGAGTGCTGGTAAAAAACCTGTCAGAGAGAGGCGGGCCTGGAAAATTGCGGGCTTACTGGGAGCAGGCAGGACACCGTGTTGTGGAGAGAGTTGATAATGGACCAATTTATAAAGTGCAACCTGAGAAGGGACCCAAAACCCTGCGGGTGCTACACAGGAACCTACTCTTGCCGGTGAACGAACTGCCACTGGAGGGAACGCTTCCTGCACCATGTCCAAAAGGAAAAACAAAGACAAAAAACAGAAACAAACCATTGCAGATGCTCATGAAGAAAACACAAACAGCTCTGATGAGGAATACACTTACCAGCAGATCCCATGCTACAGGTTAGTGAGATCCCAACAGGCAGAGCATTATCAAGCAGTGCACCATCCTCAGACTGATCAAAGGCTAAGGGTTAAAACTTGTGAGTTTCACCCTACTGTCAGAGAGGACACCCTGGATCATGTTCAGAACACAACACACACACAGGACAGAGCTCTGGAGGATTTCACAGTGGGGGATGAACATCAAGTGGAGGAAGAGCAACAGGACAGGCCACAAGTGGGCATGGCAGTGGAGCAGGAGGAACACCAATCGGAGGTGGAGGCAGTCAGAAGATTCCAAAGGAGAGCCAGGCCAAGAAAACTGTTCACCTATGGTACATTGGGACAGCCGTCTTACCAGCAGCAGAATGCAGGGGTAAACTCACTACTGCCAAGCTACCCTCTCCCAAGTCATCTCAACACTGTTACTCTTCTGTACTTAACACATCCGCACCCTCACTGTTACAACTGCTTCAGCCATGCATATTGACATGTCACAGACTCACGTATATCTTAAGACATACTGGCAAATGT
Organism: Micropterus salmoides; assembly: GCF_014851395.1. Classification (NCBI taxonomy): domain Eukaryota; kingdom Metazoa; phylum Chordata; class Actinopteri; order Centrarchiformes; family Centrarchidae; genus Micropterus; species Micropterus salmoides. Next base: position 17,223 of record NW_024042183.1, on the reverse strand, counting down.
CAGGAGACATTTAAAAAAAAAAAAAAAAAAAAAACAGGGGAGAGTGTAAAGGGTTAAAAAATGTGTTCACAGTTAGGCATAAGAGAGAAAAATTTAATTTAATTAGTTCAGTTCATTATACTACCATTCATCGCTAAATGACACCCATATAATTATTTCATGATATTGTGTATTAAATAGTTATAAAAGGCCAATTTCATTGTATTGTACTTTGGTGGGGCGATACTTAAAGAGGTCACTAGGTGGCGCATAGTGCGTGGGAGGAACTTAAAACCCGTAGGAGGCAAGCGCTGCAGAATAAATACTGCAGTCGAGCTGAACGCAAGCTAAAGTTTCTGCCTCATTGTTTCTGCATACAGAATTTAAGGACACACCCTCATAATAAATTATTATTATGAACACTGGTTGAGAAGGAGTATCAAGTTTTAATAATATCCATCCATCGTCAACCGCTTATCCTGAGTCGCTGGGGGCTAGAGCCAATCCTAGCTGACATCGGGCGAAAGGCGGTGTACACCCTGGACAGGTTGAATTTTAATAATATGAGAAAGATAATTTGAGTCAAGTGATTGCATTAATAATATGATATAAACCATCAGGTCGGCCTATCTACAGTCCACAAGTTCACCACAGTACGCAGTACAGTAAACACTCAATACAAAACCCACAGTTCAACCAATTAATGAGCCCTTATCACATCTCCTAGGAGTCCATCTCTCATCAAAAACCTCCTTTTCTATATCCCAGTAAGCAAAAAAAGTTGGCCACTGAAAATAAAACCAAGTGACGTTTAATAGGTATGCTTAGTAATTCTCCGGCAACACCGGAGTTCCCCACCCCCACTTGCCTCCGATGCTGGTAAGCGGTGTACTGGCTGTAACCAGGCTGTGACTCAGGACAGACTGGGCCTCTTTCGGAATATATTTCCTGAGCTGACTGGTGGCTGTGTGGGTGACGCAGGCGCCGATTGTCACAATACGCTTACCTTACTACATGTGTCTTTCTGTTGTGCATTTTTCCTCTCGCCAAAGCGGCGGACAGCCCAACGATTTCACCCACCAACACCACCAAGTTACCTGCAGGTGGCAGGTGCTACTTTCATTCCCTGTGTGACACTAAAGTTTCTGTAGTGTCTGCCTCTGTCAAACTTAAGGCCATTGTACAAGTCAAGGTACAGCATAACGTGCAAAATTGATGCTTTGTCTGCACACTGCTTTATGTGTAATCGCAGCCTTTGCAATCAGAAAATCTCGTTTTATCAAATTGCAATAATATCACAAATGCAATTAATCGTTCAGCTCTAGCTTATAGGTGAATTTTGTGAATTTTGGCAGATTTGGTTGCAATTTGACAGAGTCACACTAGCTGTGTCCCCAGTCTTTATGCTAAGCTAAGCTAACCAGCTGCTGGATATTTTCACGAAAAGCCAACCCTCACCCCTGTATTCTGTTGGGCAGAAATGGTTGATTGGTTCACCTGTATCATTACCAGCTGAGCTATTAGATGATGGTTCACTAGCAAAGACCACACCATCAACAGATGTGTTTAAATTATTTATTGATGACACAAAAAGACTGCGGGCCTTGGACTTGCTGTGCAGCTTTGGTTTGCTACTGCGTTGTGAGGAAGCTTATGTGGGGAATCCACCATAGCACCCATGACAGATCCCCCTCTGAACCCTACGGGGAGGAAGAAGGAGATGAGGAAACCAGATAGAGAAAGGAATGGGGTGCACATATGAGAGCGAAGAAAAGGAGATGGGTTAGGTGGGTAATTATGGAAAAGCTGGGAGTGGCATGATTGAGGTGTGATCTGGCTCCTGAGAATCTGCTAAATAGCTCCAGTGGTAGTTGTGTTAGTTGAAATTGTAGTTGAATAGAGTTCAATAGTGGTGAAGGTTTACGTTCTCTTTATGCTAATTTCAAGAAATTCTTACTGGCTTAATACATTTTTTTTTATACATGTACATGTGCAAAATCTTGGGATTAATTTTACAGCACATGTGACCCTCATCAGTACCATGTGTGTCAGGTCACAGCATTTTTTTCCAGCCAGTGTTTACAATAACTGGTGGTAAACCTCAAACTAGTAGAAACCAGAGACCAGCAACCACACTAGCCACTGATCTGTGAAAACGCCTCTTAGCTATATTGTTACACCCACTGGAATTCACTCTCAGTTACATGGCAAAGTGCTGCAGCACATATTCTCTGCTTAGGGTACACAGTACAGAGACACACATGCGTACACAAACTGAGCACTCACCTTCTGCATACAAAGCAAATGGTTTCGGTGTCTTCCCCATTGGTATTTAATGAGTCGATTTTCTGATGACGCTGGGAACTTGCGGTCTGTTGTTTTGTCTCCTTCTTCACATTGTTTAGCACAAAATGACTTTTCCACTGATTATATCATTATATTCCCATCAGAGTAAATTGGCTCACCACTGTCTAGAATCGAATAACTTCCCTAGCAGTCATGTGTAAAGACAAACATACACACGCAGTACAAACAAGCACACATGCATACCCAAACAGGTACAAAGGAGGGTGCTCATACTAAATGCAAACACACGTGTAATTAAACAAAATATGGAACAACTGAAAAATAGGACTTGTAAAATACTTAATACTGCTGAGTGTTTTGTAATTTCATTTCATTTTAAGAGTACATGACAGAAAATGGAAACCCCAATGTTTTTTTGGAATGGAAAGTTAAAAAATAGCATTTCTACTTCTTCTTCATCCACAGGTAATTCCATATGCTTTAGTTATCCAACGAAGGTTAAAATCAGAACTGAAGAAGTCCTTTGGATGAGGGACGAAACGTCTTCCAGTATCTTCAACCAAGTCCAGTTGCCCTTGATTTTAACCCTCGTTGGATAACTATGACCTGGATGACTGAGAATCTTCATAGACATATGCTTTAGTGTTTGACTGTCCGGATTTCCCATTTTCTCTAACCTGTTCTCTCCACAGTGTGCAACTGTGATCTGGCACGATCTGGCTTCTTCCAGAAGAAGGGCGAGTACATCTGCACGGCAGACTATCAGCGTCTGTACGGCACACGCTGCGACCGCTGTGACAGCTTCATCACAGGAGAGGTGGTCTCCGCTCTGGGGCGCACGTACCACCCCAAGTGCTTTGTCTGCAGTCTCTGCAGGTACACACACACACACACAATCTCCTACTGTATATACAAGCTTACAATAATACATATGATTGGGCAATAATGCATCAACATTATTGATTTGGAGTAGTGTTTCTTACTTTAAGCTTTGTTTTGTCTCCAGTCCCTGACAAAAAATATCTGGCTGTAAGCTGCTAAATGCCTCACTATGTTCACCAGCTAGTTTCTGTCTGCCATTTTGGTATAAGACAGCAGAGGTGTGGGCTCGAGTCACGTGACTTAGACTCGAGTCAGACTCGAGTCACAAATTGATGACTTTAGAATTGACTGGACAAAATCAAACACCTGTTTGCTGAAATAAGGTTCATCAGAGCAGTTCCGAAGCAACAGAGAAATGGGCTGTAAATCACATCAGCTGAAAAATGCTAAAATAGCACCACTGAGCTGAGAGGAACTGCAGTTGGGTGATAATTATCTGTGAGTTTGTCATGACAGGCACCTTTATGCACAGCAATTTAATCCATTATTAACATAAAAATATTTGTTGGAGCAGCTTAAAAATTCAGGATTAGCCAAAAACAAACATCAAGTCGTGTTATTTTATCCATAAAGAAAGCAGCCTGTTACTGACTAAGAAATGTATGACTCTGCCATGAGTCACTGTTTTTTGCCCCATGACCATGCAATCGTTCCTTAAACGATGCTACGCAAAATGAGAAATGCAAAGGTGACTCATTTCTTCATAGTAGAGTTTTTAAAATGCCAATCAGCTTATATGATTCAGTCTTATCTCACCTCCTGAATGTCAATAAATGCTCCAGCAGTCGTCTTGCTTAGTCGAGACACGCTTCCAAAAAGAGAGCTGACCTGGTGTTTCATGCTGTTAGATTTAGTAAAAGTAGGCCATCTCTCCTCTGACCTCCATCAGTGTTCATGTTAAGCTCCTCTTGAACGAACGAAGAGTCAGCATCCCTCTTGGCTTTTTTCCTTCTTTTTATTTCACCATTTCACTCTTCTTGTCACTCTGTCTCCTCTTTCATGCTCCTTTCTGTCTATTTGTTTCGCATGTACACGGCTGTATTCGTTGGAACGCCCATCTCATTTTGCTCTTCCTCCCTCACCATCTGTTTTGATGCATTATAGGGTTTACATAAGGGCGATCTTTCCCCACCTCCCTCCAGGAGGGTAGTGTTTGTCTGTTGTCGTATATCTGCTTGACATTGGTTGATAAACATGCGGTCATGCCCAGTAGCCGTGGGCAAAAAACAGAACTGACACCAACTGGCCGGAGACAGTTAGTGGAGCAGTCCTGGCAGTGACAGGGAAGTGTGTGTGTGTGTGTGTGTGTGTGTGTGTGTGTGTGTGTGTGTCAGTGTATGTGGAGTTAACTGGAAGAGACAGTGAGAAGCCGAAGGATGTATCTCTTCTTTCCTGCCCCGTCTGCCCTCTGTCACATTGCTCACAGTCCTTTCTTGTACCTCGTCTGTTTTTCCTCATCCTCCCATCCTGTCTGTCTTCGCCACACCACCCTCCTCCTCATCCTCATCATTACCATCATCCTGCTCTAAATCATCATCCGCATCACATCGTCTTCCTTTATGTCTTCCTCATCGTCCCTCAGCTCTAATGAAGGCGGACTGCAAGTTTCACTTTTCCGTGCTGGTGTTTTTAAAGAAGCGCGGTGATCGAAACTAGAGGGCGTGTCGCTGAAGCCAGAAATAGCTTTACTTCTGTGGGCATTTTTCTTTTTTTCTTTTTTCAAATGGGGAAAAGAAACATGCATTAAATATGTAAACAGAGTAAATTTTTAAAGTGCTGAGAAAGGCTGACAAGGCAAGCGTGTCTTGAGGGAGGAAGAGCAACGCACAGGTAAAGACAAGGTCAAACGCACTCTTCTGTGCACTACCACTAAATTTCGTGTGCTTAAGTTGGACTATTATTCGGGTAGCTATGGTCAGGCACTTACACGTGTGAAAGATTTAGCCTGTCATGTCTGGAAGTGGACACATACAAACCTCGAAAACAGGCTTTATGTCAAACACAGACTAGTTTTCTGTGTTTAGCAATTTGCTCAGTGTGGCCTGTCAGTAACTGTAAATCATTTGAGTTTCTGAACAGATGGTTAACCTTGGGACCAACTGAAGGGTGAAATTAACATTATGTTTAAATGAATAATACACATTATCAGTTTTCATTGACTTTCAATATTTACCTGTGAATTTACTGAATTATTTGTGTGGTGAAATGTCTCCTCTGTTCTGCATACTTTCTGTTTTATGTATGGAAACGGTCATTCTTTGAATAACATAAAAGCACAAAGGAGCAAACCTACAATACCGTATGTGCCGTTTCCCTCCACACACACACACATATTCAGAGAGAAACAGTTGTAAAATACTCCTAGCTTCCTAGAAACATGATTTCTAGGGCTCACAAACTCCGCAGCTGCGTGTATACATAAGCCTTTATTCACGCTGGCCTCTGTATATCTCTAACATGGATGTACTGCACTCTTGTGTGCTGACTGTGAGCTGTGCTTGAGACCCTAGCCTCCCTCTGAGTCTTTGCTTGGGCTCCAGGCCTCAGCGGGTGAGTAAAAGGATTACTGCTGTCTATGTCTTTTAAACAGCCTTTCCTAAGCCTTTTAGATCCCCATTCATTCTCGCAGCCTCCCCAGTCATAAATCCGTACGAAAATGCTATAGAAGAGGAAAGAGAGACAAAAAAGACCATCATGATATGGTAAATTTAATTTAGTAGGTGCTGTTTTGCTGTCATGTATTCTGCTTGTCTGTGTGCGTGTGTATTTACTCTTCTTAATCTTAGTTTAGCTTTGAAGGCGGGGAAGAAATCAGTGACCTGGTGGCACCAGCTGTGTAGGGAGTGAGCTAGGCAGAGCGAACTGGGCAGACAGGCTGAGAGAGAACGAGGCACTTAAGATCAGTATTCACTCCACGCAGTCTCCCTAATAAGTTTTCATTCTCTCTGAGAGAGCCAGTTCTCCTTTTGGAAGCCTGTGGCAGCGTCACATTATCAGCTCTTTAATCACAGAGCAGCCAGGTGCTCCTGCAACAACTTTTTAACTCGCCGCCTCAACTGTTTGGAAATATGTTTTCAGGTTCATAGAGGATGTCAGACTGTATTAAACTTGTGTCAGCAGGATTATGGCCTGACTTTCACCCAATCATGTTTCTGCCAGCACCCATTTGTTATTCACATATGTACACTTGGATGTAATGTAAACACACAATCACTGCAGGCATTTTATTTCTATTTCTATTGTGTGCTTTTATTCTAATTCTCTCCCACTCAACCACAGTAAACCCTTCCCCATTGGAGACAGAGTGACGTTCAGCGGAAAGGACTGCGTGTGCCAGCAGTGCTCGCACACACTCGTCAAGCCAAATGAACCGATCAAGATCCACGGACCCAGCCGTAAGTCCAGCATCCGCCTTGCTCTGTCCGTTCTGCTTAGGGCCACCAGGTGCTGGAGTGCGCCGAGTCTAATGCAATGTGTCCATGAGGCCCATTTAGCTCATTTAGCTAATGCAGTGTCTGTCAAATCAGTGGTCTGACCTGTCGTGCTGATCTGCCAGCTGAGAATTATGCAACACAAACAGACATTCATTCATTTATTACTGTCAACAAGCAGGGCATAGAGGAATTTATGTCTTCACTGTGCATCTGCATAGGCACATACATCTTTCACACATGTACTATATAGTTTACATAAGCAAATAATGAACTGGATTTCCTGTGTATTATTACACTGGTAAACATTATGTGGGAAGAGTGAACGTAGCCCCCTCCTTTTCAATATAAAGCAGGAAAATGACAAATTACGATCCCACAAAAGAGTGATAGGGATTGATAGTGAATCATTTGTTAAGTGTGGCATACAGACAGCAGCGTGGCACACAGACAGCAGGCCGCTGCTCACTAGCTGTGCAGTAATAACAGATGGTGGAGAGGCAGTGAATAACTGTCCTCCCCAGATCGCTCCATTCAGGAGAATAAAATCCAAATGGCTCCCCAGTTACATGTTCATCACTGTCTTATGAGGAGGCAGTCTCTGAGACGGGACACAGAGTGCAGACACTAAATGTAATGCACTGGCTTTTACAGACTGTTCCTCTTTATTTTGATATTTAAGAATGCAAGTACATGCTCTGTGTGCAAAAGTGGTAAGAATGCTTTTAGGCTGTGCAAAATGATTATTTTAGGGGGAAAGGCTAGGAACAGGCATTAAATAACATGGTGTTACCAGTGGGTGTTCCCTTATTTATGCATCACTGACCAAACCTTTACCCTGAAAATTTGTCTAACCTTAATCAAAGTGTTAGTTGCCTGTCTTAATACTTATTTTTTTCTCCTTAAAGCAATAGTTAAACATTTTGGAAATACGCTTATTCGCTTTCTTCCAACATTCAAATCTCTCAAAATATGCCACTACAATCATCAGCAGGCTGCTAGCTAAGCACAGTTGCTAGCTCTGTCTAAAAATAAGATCTGCCTATCAGCCCCAACTTTCTTTTTTTTGTGATTAAACAAAAAAGATATAATGTGTTAATTGGCGAGCTTCTCAGTGCTGTTGGGTGGATTTTTTCAGTCAGAGTCAGATGTTTCTCCCTGTTTCCAGTCTTTATGCTAAGCTAAGCTAACTTTCTGCTATCGTAGTTTCATACTGAATGGACAGATATGAGAGTGGAATCGATCTTCTCATCTAACTCTCATTTACTCAAGAGAGCTCATGAGCTTCTTTCCCAAAATGTCAAACTATTCCTTTAAAAAAAAAAGCACTTTATCCCAGAGAGCATGAGGCTGTTGTTGTTGCACTCATGTCTGTGCTGTTGCACATCTGGCTATGCCCCAATTAGTAATGTCATATTTTTCTTTTGACAGCTGATGAAAACACCTGCTGTGACATCACAGACTGGGGTGTGGCCAGAAATGCAATAACAGAAGCTGTTTTCTTTCCTCTGTCATTCAGTGTGAAGTTTATGTAACCATACCTAAAAATTTCTTGTCACAAGCTCTGTTACATCATTTTTACATGATCTAATACCGATTTCATTTGTTGGCTAAAATAGGAAATGTATCATGACTCAGAAGAAATTCAGCTGTGCACAGTTACAGTCTGGGGCTAAAATCCTGGCACTATAGACTCAGCACAATCACCACCTAATGACAGTTAAGATTTATCTGGACTGCAGAAACCCACTCTGCAGATGACTCAATACACTGCAGTTTTTTTACTACAAAACACAGTTTGTCTTGGCTGACAGGGCAGAGTGTAGTGGTCCCTTGTGACGCTAGGCTTCTCTCAGGGGCAGTGGACCGGGTCAGAAAAGGTTAAGCTAAGCCGAACGCCTTCCAAATGGAAACAAATGGAGCATTGACCTTTTTTCAGCATTTCGACTCTCTGTAGCCATATATCATTTGCAGGCTCTTGGCTGTCCTGCTTCTTTCTTGCACTGTTAGTGGCGGTCAGTAATGCCTGCTGAGACGTCTTACTGCGGGAAGTGGAATGCATGCTTGTGTGTGTGTGAGCGAGAAATAGACAGAGGGAGATTCATACATGTCTCATGTGAGGGGGATTTTATGCAACTGTTTTAGCCCTGAGGCTATTTCAGTGATACTTGCTTCCTGTCTGTATTCAATCATGTTTAACAGTGCTTACAGTTGAAAGAACAAGCCTCACAGCTCTGCAATATCCCGCATTAGTACGGCTATTGATTAAGGAGGTGGCTGTGCCACAGGGGTAGAAAACTGCATTTAGGAGCAGTGTTTAAAGATGTACAATAACACCATGGCTCACTTTGTCATTCCCTGTCTCTTCCTCTCTTCTCTATCTGCATCCTTCCCTCTTCCTATTTCTTTTACCCTTCTTCTTTGTTTTTTCCCTGACACACTATTTGTCTCCAGACTGTGCCGGGTGTGGAGATGAGATCAAGCAGGGTCAGTCTCTCCTGGCGTTGGAGAAACAGTGGCATGTCAGCTGCTTCAGATGTCGTACCTGCAACATGGTCCTCACCGGAGAGTACATCAGCAAGTGAGTGTGTAAAGAGAAAAAGAACATTTCAAAGCATTTGATTCTCCTGTCTCACTCAGAAAAGACATTCAAAAAGACATACAGTTGTTTGTTTTTTTTTGATTCTCTATATTGCAGGGATGGAGTGCCATACTGTGAGGCAGATTACCACGCCCAGTATGGGGTGAAATGTGAAACCTGCAGCAGATACATCAGTGGAAGGGTTCTGGAGGTAAGAACTGGACCAGATTTCAAAATGAGGTGGTGTTAACGGAGATTTATCAGCACAGAATTCTGCAGCGATCCAGAAATCCAAATCGGGAGTTGACTGTGCTAACTGAGTGTTCAGCATTATCAGAACTGAACAGTTGTGTTGTATCCTCGGCTCCATTTAAGCCCGCTGTGCTTTAGGGAGTGAGCAATTTAAGATTGGGGGGCGATAAGAATTTGTTCTGCTTTTCTAAACCAAAACAAATTCTTCTGCAGTGCCTGGTCAAGCCTGGTCAAACATTGGTGTGTATGTATTTTTTCACCATTTCCACTGTCTAAAGGCACAGTTAAGCAGAACACAAGCAAGAGGCAAAAAGCTAGATGGAATCATAACCATGTACGTGGAGTTGAGAGGGAAAGGGGAGTTATAAAAAGATCAGAGGGTAGAGAGTGAAGGGAAAAGATGGAAGGAGGAGAGAACACAAATCCAACAGTGACTGAAATGCACATTTTAGCTTTCCATGCCCTTTTTCTGAAGCAATTTTAAAAAGAGACAGACGAAGGAGTCAACAGTGACGAGAGGAGAGCAGAGGAGAAGGAGCTGAGGCGGACAGATGAAGATGGGTTTCAGAAAGAAGTGAAGGGAAAATAATAAAAGTGATAAAGTGCAGATGCTAATTAAATGTTTTGGAGGAGGCTCTGGAGGGTGTCTTGTGTCTGTTGGGAGCTGAGGAAAGTGAGCAGACGTAGTAAAACTTTGTCAGATACGCGCAGGGACACATTCACACACACACACACACACACACACACTGGGCCTTGTTGTCCCTGCGCTCCTTTGGTTGTCAGAATGGCTGGTGTAAAGTGCTTTGTTCCTGACTATCAGCCTCTCTGGGCTATTTATAGATATGGGGACATGTCAGCTTTTATCTGTGAGTCTCCCTCTCTCCCTCCTTTCCCTCCATGTCTTCTTCTCTCACTCTCTGAACATTTGTGTGCGCTTGCATGCATGTCGCTCATCCCTTTCACCTGTCGAATTTTGATATTATAATGATTTACTCCTTTAAGTTGCAGCGTGCAACTCACAGAAAGTCTGACGCAGTAACACTAACTCTCCAAACATACAGTATGTATTTAGGATAGGAATAACATAGTAATTCCATTTAACTGCACCTGATTTTAATTTAGTTTTATCTATAAATCTGATTGTTGATCATTTTGTCATCCTGATTGTTCATACTATAATTTTACAGCGGCCCATTCTGTACATATCCCTGCTCTGTTGCTCTTCTTGAGTGTTTTATCAGAATCGAGGGTCTAAGGCAGTGGTTCTCAAACTTTCTGCCATTCTCGTAGTGTTTCTATGCCCCCCCCAGGGGTTTGTGCCCCCCAGTCTGTGAACCACTGATTTAAGGACAGATATTGTACAGATTGTAAAGCCCCTTTAAAAATTGTGATTTGTAATACAAGCTATATAAAATTGACTTGAAGTGACTTTTATTCTTTTGACAAAAATATTAGTTTTAGTAAAATTTTAGCCATTTAAATTTTGTTTAGTCAACATAAATTTAAAGGAAAAATCGGGTATATTTTAACCTGCCATTTTTCCCAAATGTGGCCATTGTGACTCTATGGGCCAAGCTAACTTTACACTCACCGCCTTTGTTTCCAAGCAAATTATATTGTGCCTATATGGTCTCCTACAGCTTTCTAAAAACCTGGTTTTCACATTAACCATTTCAATCAGTAGCACACATCATTTGCCATCTATCATCTGTTTATCTGTTTAAAAGTATAATTTTATTATAATGTTGGTGGAGTTGCCGTATTGATTTCTTTACTTTCCGACACTGAAAACCCAGACTAATCTGCCTATGTTTTCATCTGTTTTAATGAATAGGCTTGGAACCTCTCTTCAGTCCAACTTTCCAGAGCCAGGGGTGGTTAATTTAATGAGTAGTTTAGAATAGATGGAGAAGTGGAGAAATAAAGACAGGAAGCAGAGGAAAGAGAACCATAAAACCTCCTTTCTTCAATTTCACTTCTTTCCTTCCCCTGAAAGCTAATCAATATAGCAGCCTGTTAATGCCACTGGAGAGAATGGGAGCGTCATTAGAAATGGTAACACCAGTTGTTGAACTGATACCGTTTGACCACAGACGGTAAACGCTCGGCTGCTCGGAAAGCACAAGACGGAAATGCTGCATCCTTTCCTTTCAGAGTAACCTGAGACAGACAAGCAGTGCAGGGATTGGTTCAAATGCAGCATAGATACAATTAAGAACCAGCCCGATTTCCGTACATCACATAAAAGTATCCGTTTTATGAAAAGCAGGGCAGCATAAAATGACATGATACCCCACCACGCACATACTGGATGTGTTCAGAAGGAACAGTTCAGGTCTCCTTGACACGGGCCACATGTCAGCAGTGCTTCTATAAATAGAAACTCTCTAATGGTGTTTCAGAAAGGCGGAGGTGACGGGATCCATCGGCCCCTGCCGAGACACATGTGAGAAACATCGGTGCCCTGAACTGGGCTGGATTAATGGAGTGACATCATACTGCATCATTTCATGTGTCCATTTCACCTGCACCATGTGTGTTTGGATGTGTTCCCTCGGGGAGCTCTGATTGTCCAAGGACACGTGTCCTTCACTTACATGGCCACCTACTTCCCTCTTTCTCTCTGTAGCGTAGACATACACACACAAACACACACACACACACACACTCCCATCTTCATGTGTCTGACCTACAGGTATCTTTGCTCTAATTATGGCATGGAGTAAAATGGGTGGTGGCTGTCACGTGAGTCACTGTATGCTGATGTAACCATTCCAGGCTATGCAATGATGTCTCAATACATTAGGTGCTAATTAGCAGAGTTTCAGGAGCGGGACCACACATCAACCACATCATCGTCAGCATTTCCATAAATACCCACACGTCCTGACTCCTCTTCTTTGCTCTCGTATCCTGCACGGCTCTCGCATTCCCCACCCGAACTCAGACCAAGCAACAGCTTGTCAAGCACGCTATGCTAACCGCTATACCATACGATGAATCATCACAAGCTACTCCATCCATTCACTTACCTCTTCGAGAAATGTTGGTAAATCGCCATCAGGCGATGAATTATTCTGACGAACTCACAACATCATCACAACGTCATTTTCAACGTCCACGGCAGCAGACCCTGCGCCAGAAGACGAACTCTTCTCTTCCGTCTCCATGCTGAGACCCCGTTTTCCACAATCGTAAAGCCGGCCTGGAAGTGGGTGAGTTCAGCTTAACTCCATCTCTTCCATTATCCGCTTCATCTCAACAATCGGGAACATTTCACCCGAGAATCCTCCGCCTCACAAGAACAGCCCATCACAGCGTTACCCTGCTCCAGTGAGGTCCTGCATCGAACAGTCTTTATAAAGGATTTTGAAACGGACTAGAGTCACTCTTTAGAAAACTGTCAAAGATGAAAGAATCCCGTTTACAGAACAGACAATACAACAAACTTTTCAATGCTATCATGTCAGCATGGCATGCCCACAGTTCCGTCAACTCCTGCTCCCTTCCGTGTGACGCATTACGCACGCCGTGACGTCAGCGCCACTGTTAAAGGGACAGTTCACATATAGTATTTCCTCCAGGTCAAGATAGTAAACGTCTGTATCACAGGAAAATTCCAACAACTGAATTCCGGAGCCTCCACCTCGCATCAGTGCTTACAGCAACAGCACCAGCAGCTTACATTATACAGCAGCCAGTCCCAATAGGGGCTACTGGCACCGAGATGCCATCACCTCCAGTCATACACTTCTAGGAACCACAGCAGTGATTTCAGCAACCGGCTGCAGCCGGGGCACCGGGATGCTAGTGCCCCCGGCCGCCTACCATCAACTGACTTCAGTCGGGGCTCCAGGCACCGGGATGCCAGCGTCACTTCGCACTATCGTCCGGATCCCAGTCGTTTCGTGCTAACATCCGTCTCAAGCTATTATCGGCTAACAGCTGTCTCGAGCTAATATCTGGCTAACAGTCATCTCCAGCTAGTATCCGGCTAACAGTCATCTCAAGCTCACTGTCGCTCCAAGCTCCGTTGTTTCAAACTAAATTCCGCTCACAATCATTTTGTGCCATCATCCGGCAAATAGTCGTTCGAGCTCACAGTTGGATCTAACTAACATTCAGCTAACAGTCATTTCGAACTCAGTCATTTTGAGCCAACAGCATTTTCTAGCTAAGGCGTTCAGAGTCGTCTTTACCTAAATCGTTATAATCATATCAAGCAAACAGTAGTTTCCAGTTAAGTCGTCTTCAAGGTAAGTCGTTTCGAGAAAACGTCGAGCTAACAGTCGCCTTGAGCGAATGTCGAGCTTTAACAGTCCTTCAACCCAACCGTCGTTAAACCAAAATAGTTTCAAGCCAACTATCGTTTCAGCTAACATCCGGCTCACATTCGTTTCGAGCTCACATTTGTTTCAAACTAACATCCGGCTAACAGTTGTTTCGACCCAACATCCGGTCACAGCCACTTCGTGCTAACATCCGGCTCACAGTCGTTTCGAGCTAACAGTCGTTTCGAGAGAACATTGAGCTAACAGTCTTTTTAAACCAAGTCACCCTTAGTTAAAGTCCCTACGAGCTCAGCCGCTTCCATCCTACGTCAAGAAAGTCGTTTAGCGTTAAAGTCGTTTTGCATTACAGTCTTTTGCATTAAAGTAGCTTCAAGCTATCAGCCGCTTGAGCTCCCAGCCACTTCGACCTCTCAGTTGCTTCGAGCTCACATCAAGCATACAGTTGTTTCGAGCAAACATTGAGCTGTCGTTCCAACAAACAAGTCATTGTAAACCAAAGTTGTCTCAGTCGCTTTGAACTCGCTCGCTTCAAGCTTACGTCGAGGTAACGTCGTTTCGAGCTTAGGTCAAGCTAACAGTCGTCTTTAACCTAAGTCAATCCAAGCTAAGTCACTTACGTCGTGTTAAGTCGTTTTGCGCTAAAGTTGCTTCGCACAAAAGTCTCTTTAAACGCTTAGTCGCTTCGAGCTTACGTCGAGTATAGTCGTTTCGAGCGAACATCAGACTAACAGCTTTTGAGCTATCACGAGCAAAAAGTCATTTCATTCAATCCAAAATCATTCGAGCGAACAGTCTTTCAAGCTAACAAGTGTTTCAAACTAAGTGTTCAAGCAAAGTCATTTCGAGCTAAAGTCGTTTCGAGCTTAAAATTGTCTCGAGCGAGCAGTCTCTTCAACTAAGTCGTTCAAGCAAACAGACCTTTAATAGTCATTTCGAGCTAAAATCATTTTGAGTCAACAGTTGTTCGAAACTAAAATGGGCTTTCAGCACCGGGATGCCGGAGCCCACCACGGCTCATTCCCAGTCATTGCCAACCCAACTGTGCCACTGGTCAGGTGAACAGAAGTTTCACACTAAAGTTATTTCGAGGGAACAGTTGTTACAATTAGAAGGGGCTTCCGGCTCCAGGATGCCAAAGCCTACCAGCGTTCCCAGTCCACGGTTTGGGGGTTCTATATTGATAGATGGTTCACAGCGGAATGGTCACCAAAACCTTAACATTAACAGCATAGCTTTCTCTCGTACTAGAGGCCAGCTTGAAGAGCTCCCGCCACATCACAACGTAATCAGAAGAAGCTTAGAAGCTACGTTCACACCTGCTCGGTTTTCACCTCCCTGCATCTCCCCTCATGTCAACCTTTGGCGTCATTCAAACCCAAACAACACCGCTTTCTACTAAAGAAACCATATAATTGGGCCTGCTTACATCTGTCTTTTCTCTGGAGTCCAATGACCCTGACTCCTTGCAAGACCCTCGTGAACCATTGCAACTCTGGGATTCCAGAGTACAACACGCCAGATTGTCTCCGAGTCAGTTCCAGTGGCCTCTCGATTACCGGTGCCACCACCACTCCCGCCAAGTACTCTCGTCATGCTTTCTCCCATCCATTACAACGTCATTCCTGAGCACCAATACATATCATGCGCCGCTGATCCTCCCAAACATACCATCATCACACTCATTCAGATCTCAAGACCTCAGATCAGCCAATGCTCTCACGTAACTAGAAGCTTTTGGGGGTCTGTCGTGCCCGGGTACTACGGCGGATTTCCCTATCGTAGCTTCCCCACAACGCCTCGAATGTCTATTCAGCAACTGCAAGCCTCGTACATCTTTCTGTTTTAATCATCAATAAATGACTTAATGGTACCTGCTATTGGTGGTCAGGGGATGTACAGTAGCACGCATACGGAGATAACAACCTGCTCAAGGTGGGGCCGCATTTTGTAGATTAGCCTTCACTCTGTGAAACAGTTTATGATGATACTTTATGTTCAGTCACACAAATTCTTCTCTCCCCCTCACAGGCGGGAGGGAAACATTACCATCCGACCTGCGCTCGATGCTCCCGCTGTAACATGATGTTCAAAGAGGGAGAGGAAATGTACCTGACAGGTGAAACTCGATGCCTATACCTCCCCACTCTGACATGCACACACATACTGTAGAGTACACTTGGCCAGTATGAATGCATGGCTTGTGGGAACACCCTACAATAATCAGTCTTCTCTCCTTCTCTGGCTCTTCTTCAGGATGTGAGGTGTGGCACCCATTATGCAAGCAGGCGGCGAGGGCAGAGAGGAGACTCAGGGTGAGATAGAGTTTGAAATAAAAATGTCAAAGTAAAATGAAAACTGTAATTTCTACAACGTGTGCATTCTCCCCTTTCCTTTTTTTCTCTGTCTGTTTGTACCTCACAGCACAGACGCCTGTCAGAGGCCTCCATCTCTCCACCAGGCTCCTCCATAGGCTCTCCCAGTAGGGTTATATGTGTAAGTAGCGTGTACCTTATAACAGCTCTTAGTCACTTTTAGCTGCCACCGAGTTTAAAAGCCCAATCGCCACACCAGAAACACAAGCACAACCCATAGGCTTGTATGGTTAAGCACCATCCTGAGAGGCTGCTCACTCCCTTGGCCTGTTCACTTGTCTGTGTCCTAACCTCTGTTGTCATTAGTGATGTTTAAGGAGTTAAAAAGAAGTGAGAAAACTATAATCTTGTTGTCACAATGTGAACTACTGTTACAGCACAACACAATAGTATGTGTTATGTCTGTGATGACCATCTTCAGTCATCAGTTCCCAGAAAGTACTGATACAGAGATTTGCAAGTTGAAAAACACCCAGAGGTGTAAGTTAAAACTTGGCAAAATTTGCATGAAAACTAAAAAGATTTTCAGCAACGCTAACATCGTGGCAGTGTAATTTTAACAGATATTTGATGGATGGCCATAAATGTTGTAAAGACATTCATGGTCCCTAGAGGATGAATCCTAATGATCCTAGTGTGAACATCAGGTCAAAGTTTTAAGTGGCCAATCCTTCAGGTTTATGACCTCAAACTATTGAAACTTTCATCAGCCTAACTGACAGCAGACGACGCAGGGTGGATTTAATTTGAAAATTGTTAAATATAACCTAGACATCTTAAAAGTGTTCATATTTCAACCAAATTCATTGTAGTTTTAACCCAGACACCAAGACATGTTTTGATGTGCAAATCGCCAACTCAGTGCTTCCTAGTCGGTCAGTTAAAACCCCATAATATATGTGTGTGTGTGTGTGTGTGTGTGTGTATGTATATGTATATATAAACCAGCTTAATTTGAAGGTAGTTACTCTGTGCATTGCAGAATTGGACTGGTTCCATTTCAAAACGAGCATTCAGCCAGATATGGAACAGTGCCCCAACTGTGCTGCTTGGCAGTCTGCTGCGTGTTGCTGCATGTCCGCAATATTAGAGTGTCAAGGGTTGACTGCATGCAAGCAGGAGTCACC
>NW_024042182.1:0-27936 GCF_014851395.1 Micropterus salmoides | reverse complement strand
AAGTGGTCTTCGCCTTTTCCCCATCCCGTGGTCTGAGTTCGGTCTGTCCCCTCACTGTCTCTCGCGTTGCAGCCCCTCTCAGAAGAGAGAAGCTTTTGATGCCGAGGTTACACACTCGAAACAGCGGTGGGTCGCTACACCGCCTCCACGGCTCCAGATCCATCGCTCTCCCACACAAATACGCAGGACCCCATGTATGTAGCCTGACTGACAGAGAGCAAGAGAGAGAGGGAAAGTATACAGAAGCAATAAGGGAGGAACTGGAGGGGGTGATGAGGAGGAGGAGGAGGGGGAAAGACAGACGTTGGAGATAGTGGGTGTTTTGGAGGAAAGAGGGGTCTGGAATGAGAGCGTTAATCTGCAGAGGAACAGATTGGCTTCCCATTCCTCCTTCCCTGTCCTTCAAAGCAAAGCACAAATTCAGCACTCTGAGACACACATGCTCGCTCTCTCTCTCTCTGTCTCTCTCACACACACACACACACACACACATACACACCACACATACACACACACATACATATACTCTCACGGCATCCACACACAAAAGGGGGAAAAAATTATCTACGTACTGAATACTCAAGCATGCAGCTCATACTGTGAGCATATGCAAAATGTACACAGACACTGATAGCAAAACAGGGTAATCCAATTCCATCACACACATGAACAGGTATGGTTGTATAGACTCTGCCTCATTCAAGCACATTGCTGCTCTCCATTTTTGGCACTAAGGCACTTGGGGGTGACCAGGGAATGGGGTTGGAAACTCCAAAGATATGGGTCAATAAAACACAAGGGACGCTTTAGCTCAAAAGGAAATTGATTTCTCAGCGGCCAGAATGTGCTCTGACCTTCATAAACCTTCACAGACCCATTTCTTGTGACTTTATGAGGACTGAGCTACATTTCTGCCTTTGTTTGTTCCAAACAAGTCCCACCGCTGCCGCCACGGCACCTCAGCCTTTCACAGGACATTAGTCAATATTCTGGGTTCATCACCTCATGGACGAGCTCAATTGGCTTCACTGTAGTTTAAACTATAGACTCAATATTTTTTTTTTCCCCATTACAAATACATGTTTATTTATATATTAAAATATTTTATAGATAAGTGTGCTATTTTAAAGGAATTCCTTTTTGGGCTTACTTACAAAAAAAGATCGATGCGATTCTCATATCTGTGCGTTAAAGTTATGAACCTTAAATACTATTTTTTGATATTATTTTTGTTCTGCATTTTTGTCAGCCATTTAATACATTTACATTAAATAGTGACCTATTCTATATAGTTTTTTTCATTGTTAGTGGCTGAGTCTGCCATTCGTGAGCTCCATTCAAATTGCCTCCACGTACAGGAGGGATCCACAGGAAACGATACAGCATTATGTTTATTAGTGCGAATGCAAAGTGAACAGCCGCTGCTGCTGCTTCACATTAAAAGTGTTCAACTGGTTTATTGTGAAGCAGTTGCACAAAATGCTATGTGTTTGTTACAAAGATTAGTGCTGACCAAACAGGACAGCAGTCATTTTCAGCATTGTTTCATCAGCGGATAATTTTAAAGTTTTTTGCAAGAGATAAATGGAAGAAGGGGCAGTCGTTATTTTGTGTGACATCTTTATCAAAACAATACAAGTCTGTTTGGCTACACCGTAAACAGTCACACCGGTTGCTCTTCTGTTGTCTTTCTGATGAAGTAACTGCTGAAGGAGTGTAGTATGAAACTGTATGTGCTGTTACCACCAGCAAAGGATTATAACTTGATCCAATAGGACGCTGGAGCAAGCAGCCAGTTAGCTTAGCATAGAATAGCATAAAGCTTGGGAACAGTGGCAAACGCTAGGCCAGATCTGTTCAAAGTTAACAAAATACACATAGTAGCACCTCACTAACTGGCTAAACTAACACAATGTCTATTTGCGTGTATTTTCTTGCAGCGCATTGGCCTTTCATGTAGATCTAGCACAGCCTTTTTTTCTCCTCCATAGTTCTTAATCATCAAAGGTAAAAGGAAATGTAGTAATTTGGTAACTGTAAGCTGCAGTAACGTGCTTTCTGTAGTTATGACAAGCACAAGAAAGTGGACATCCCTGCATGTTTGTGGTTGTTAATGCAGTATGTGCATGTGTGTGCGTGTGTGTGTGTGTGTGTGTGTAACCTGGTTTGGTGACCCAGTAATGGTGGGCATGTTCACCTTCATTACTCACACTTGTCTGCTCTGCACAGATCCAGGCAGTCCAAAAGCAGACTGCTATCAATCAGGCTGACTACAGAATCATGACTCCATCCAAACCGCAGGCCACCTGGGGAGAGGATGTTGTCTGAGTGCAGCTGTAAACAGTTCTGCCATGTGATCAAAGCAGAGAGATGTGCGCTGCAGAAGCGAGGCATTGACGTTTAACAGACAAACAGTAAGTGTGATTAAGTGTTTACTCTGCTTACTAGAGAATTTTTGCTGTGAATGGGCAAGAGTGTTGAGAGTGTGTGAGAGAGTTCTTACTTTCTGACATGTCTCAAGTTGTTATTGACTACGCTCGCTCGCCTTTTGTCTCTCTTCCACGACACCTCACTGACCTTTCCGCTGCTGCTTCTCTCTCCCACCTTCCATGACTCTCTCTGCAAGTATCGAGTCAGTCAGACTGCATCAGGCGGCGATTGAGATCATTAGAGCTGCTGATTTAATGAGCTCAGCACCCCGTGCAGCTGTGGCACTAAAGGTTTGTGCTGCTGACATATACACACACACACAAACGTCCAAATTGATTGGCCTAGTGCTGATTTCCCTGGGCATATATGCGATGCGTGGCTGCTTTCATGGGAAGGAGCTGTCAACTCCATTGCTTGCAATGTATACTGCAACACTTGAGCCATGATATTGAACCCTGTGTGTGTGTAAGAGAGAGAGAGAGATGAGTAAAGAAGCAGAGAGTGGTTGTTCAAACCAGCCTCAAAGGTTTCAGAGGGATTTCATGATTAGAAAATTAATTACTTTGCATACAAATTTTTTTATTCTTCTTTTTGATGATGATTTCCAAGGCCTGAGTGAGTGTATGCTTCTTTTTCTTCTTCCTCTTCTTCTTCTTCACTCTTAGGCCTCTGATACCAGCTGTGTGTAATAATTAGTACAGGGTCTAAATTAATAAGGTTAACAATTTCAACACTATACTTTTCATTCTCCCTCTCCCTCCCTCCTGCTAACTGGCCAAGACTACTATTATCATATGCAGCCATTTCCATTTTTAGTCTAAAATTATTCTAATGAAAACAGTTCACTAGTAAACACTGGCCAGTAGATTGACAGATCGAGGTCCTGTTAATCGTTCATTTTCTGTTGGCCGTCCCTGTAAGCGTGTCTGATCTCATTTGGGCTGACCCTTTTAGCTGCGCATAACGTTAATTTGTTTTGATTGATCCTAAATGCTTGTTAGCTGTGGCAGAACAGATACGGCAGGCTTGATACTCAAAATCATTAGATAGTGAGACAGTTCGATGACGTATCAATTTACAACCCATAAATCTACTGTTTTATAGCACATTTACCTGAAATGTATCCCTGCCATCATTGGGTAATGTGTAATAAACAAATCTAAAGAAACTGCACATAACTGACTGCTTATTGCATGTGTCTTGTAATAGCAGATGGTGGAGGTTTTATGTAAATAAGAAGACGTATTCATCCTCTTCAGTAAAGCAATTAAGAAAAAACAAGCAGTCTCATTTGTTTTCATAATTAAATGAAGGTGTCATAGTTAATTTGACCATCACAGATACAGTAAATGCTTTAAACTGCTACACACAGAACTTTCAATAGTCATAGATACAGGTGTCAGAACACCAGTTTCATAAGTTACTAATAGGTGATAGAGGATATTGTCACACGTCACATTGTCACACATACCATGGGGTAAATAACATTAGTTAGCTGAAGCTTTAGTTTCAGGGTTCTGGTATTGTGCACGCTGGCTCACTGTCACAGCTTACTGGGACACTTGACAAGAACAGAGCCATTGTTAATGATATTAAAAACCTGTGCTTTCCCTACCATGACATGTCAAAATGTCACTCACTTTAATTTTGATGCACTGTATATATGACATAAGCAAAAGGGAACATCAGTGAGAATAATGGCTTACAGATTTCTATATGACCAAAAGAAAACAGCACTAGGAATCGAAGGGAAAAAAAGTCAGAACTTTTTCTAAAAAAGGTAGAGTGTTATAGGGAAAAAAACTTATAGAACTACTTCCGAGGTACTGGTATTTTACTTTTATAAAACAATTCCAATGTTTGTGACTTAGTTGCAGAAAAAAAAAAGATTTTGTTGTGTTTGTATAAAACATAAAATCAAATAGCACAAGAAATATGATTAGAATTTTTTTATAGATAAAAATACCCAAAAGTATATAAACACACTAATACATAAAAATTTATAAATTTATCACTGTGGCCATTTTAATTATAAGTGTACTAGTAAACTTTTTATGTTTTTATGTTATGTTTTATGTAACATGTTACTTTTGCACCTTTATTACAGTCACATCTTAACTACAAGTTAAGTATTTTTCACATTGGGTTACTTTTACATGAGTTAACCCTCACTCTGTCTCTCTTTGTCTTTTTCTCTAATTATTTGACCTAATGGACCCAATTATTGTAGGTTAATTTACTTGGATTTGCAATAACACAATCATATGATATTTCATACATGTTGCTTATGCTTTTCTACAGTATCTAAATGGTTTCAAATGGTTTTGAGTTATTGACATAACACAAGCTAATGCATTTAATTACCTGTTAACAAAAACTAGTTACTTTAGTTACTTTATATCTAATTGAAGCTTCTTCACAAAAAATTGTAATCGTTAGATGAGGAAGTTTCTCTCCATATTGGTTTCTATGGCATTGATAATACATAATCCATAATGACTGTAAATTGTAAACTGATATGTTATACTTTTAACAGTGATACACCGTCTTTAATACTACCACTCAGAATGACTGTTGATGACAACCACGTGACTGTATTCCACCAAAGTTAGTTCCAATTCAAAAGGAAGAGAGTAGTGAAACTAATTTCTAAGGATTTTGAGACTGATGAATTCCCAATCATGTCACAAAAATCTACATTTGAAATTTAGCTGATTTATCATTCCCTTTCACGCATTGTTAGGCACCCTTAGCTATGAATTTCCTCTTCATCACCCTTCCCCTTGTTTCTGTACAGCTTGACAATGGATACAAAAGCGCCCTGACTCTGGTCCTATTGTACTGCTCTATGTCCTCCATGAGTTTCTAGGTATTCACAATATTTCTCCAGAGGGGATTAATCAGGCCATTATAATTTGTTCCCTGAAATTTGTCATGTCTGTGTACGGTGATGCTCGATGTTCTGGAACCGCACAAGTATCGACTCCATCAATCAGTATTACCACGGTAACGTTGGGAGAGCTCCGCTTCCCCCGCGGCCAAAGGAGGGGAAAGGCAATTATGCAGGTAGCCATGAGAGCGAGGGAGCTAGAGACAAAGCCAGCAACAGAGAGACAGACAGAACACCTTAAAGACAATAAATGGATGGACAGGAAGAGACTGTGTTTATTCCCCACACTACTTAATATTTTTCTCTTTGTACTGTATGCCTGTTTGGCAATTGGCATTATCTGATTGACTGTGCGCTCTGTACGTAAAGAGCATCTCTGGGTATATGAGGCTGGCTGATTAAGTGTGACCATGGCAATGTACAGTATTTCCATCATTATTGGTGACTGAAAACTTCCCAAAGGAAGAGGATGCCTTAAAGCAGTGGTTCTCAAACTATTTTACATCAAGGACCCTTAAATTGACACAATATAAACCACCCCCATTTGATGTGATTTTGTCCCGGGGTCAGCACTATGAAAGGATTTTGGCTTTTAGATGTTTTATTACAGAAAGCATAGGAAACCCATGACCCAAATAGTCATAAATTCTGTCATGGAATTATAGTGAAAATAAATGATTCCAGTTTTTACTAGGGACCCAATGGAACACTCTCAAGGACCCCACATTGAGAACCACTGCCTTTCTATAGTGTTTACGAACCTCAATACAGCACTGCTGCTGTGCATTTCGTTTTCCTCCTTCTTCAGACATCGATTGATTTTCACTTAACTCACTACAGTATAAATATCAAACAAGAAGTAAAAGCAAAACATTCTCATTGTTTTCCTTTTTGAGTAAAAAAATCAGTTTAGAGCTTTTGAAAATTCCAGTTAATCAGAATAAACGTAATGTCTGCTTTTATTTAGTTTTAATCACATCACTGTTGTGTAGAGCTGAACATGCACTGAGTTGCCATGTAACAATAACACAACTTGGTACTGTGAACAGAGAAGACCAAAACCAACAATAAATTGATCCTACTAACAAATTTGAGTAGCCAAATCCTGATAGCTTATTCCTATTTCTGTGCCATAAAGATATTGAAAAGGCATGAGTGAGCCACACTTCTGCACGGGGGTGACTTTCTCCTTCTTTGCAATGAACAAAGGCAGTGCAGTTTATTTAGGGTCACACACCAAATCTGTGTCTGACAACAGACCTGCACTATTTTCTCTTATAATTTTAGCTAAAAACGGAGCCCAGTTGTTTTGGGAACTAGGCTAATAGGCAAAGTATGTATTTGTGACCCTTTGAAGATTCATGTTTTCAGTAGGAAGCAATAGGTTTGGAGATGAGAAGTCAGAAAGCACTGAGAAATCGACCAACACATTGTTGTTTTTTGTCTTTTCATGGACTTTGTTAACAGTAAGAAAACATGAATATGGACAACCAAAAAAAATAAAATGTATGTTGCATGTAAAACAGAACATTTAATAAGTGAACTGTTAGATATCCACAGCTGTTTGTAAGTGAATTTATCAAAGTGAAATATTTAATTACAAGATATTCATGTGATTTTTTTTTTGTAAAAATAACAAAATCCCAATCTTTTCCTACTTCTAAATGACACGATTCCTCTAAGAAGACCTGCTAAATCAGTTATGGGGGCGACTAATCCTGTCAATACCTCATCCCAATTAAGGTACAGAGCAGAAATCAGGCATGCACTGAGTCCAGGCTGGTCTGCTTCCTATCGATTCTGTGCGAATGCCAGGCATTTGTCCAAGGCCGGTGTACTTCCACAGCGTCTGTCTGTCAATCAACAAGTCCTGTAATCAAGTGTGCAGATAAAGCGAGTAACAGGCCAAAACCATCAGAATCCATTACTGATTCCTGTGTGTGACATGAAGATTGATCACTGCGGCACAACTGAGAGATCACATTGAGAGCGATGGGAAGACAATTCTCACACTATCGCTTTATGAGGTTGCTTTTTTCTGTTCTTCTGCTCTTTTGTTAGTGAAGGATAGGAAACAATAACATGCTCAATTGGTCGAGTCTGCCTTTTTGGATACAGTTTAGTGTTCTCAAAGGCAAATGAAACTGGAAAATCTCATAGGATTAGTGAGATTTTTAATAAAAGTCTGGGAGGCTCTCACTTTATCTTTCTTTCTTCACACAGATTTACTAAGAGATCAGACCAGCGAATAAAAAACTCAGTCCTGTTTTACTGTGTTTATCAAAAAGAATAGGCTATGCTACACATTTCACATTAAGGGCGAATACTATATACAAATACAATATTACGAATCTGTGCTTTTTTGATTTTCGACAATTCAGGCCATGAAAAAAAAGTAATACATTCAGTGATGAGATTATTTGCCTGATCAATAAGAATCGCATACCTTGTGTAGTGTTATGGTCTCTTCAGACAGTAAACAATATAAGTTATGCTGATTGTCTTTGTTACAATTAATTAAAGCTTTAACAGATTTTTGGCCACCTGGAGGCAGAAAACTAATAAGCTGTCAAACAAGCCTCATTTTGTTTTTCCCACTACCACCTTACTCCAGCTTATGAAGCTGTTTTGGCTAACATGTTAGCTAACCATTTCCTATTTTCACATACCACAGACACATTGAGCAACATTGATTTGGAGTCATCTTTGTGGCCACCAGACAAATGTAAGTCCAGCATTTATTGATCTTTTAGCTCTGTTTCAATGTGGAACCATAACTATCAGGTAAAATACAGGCTAAAATGCTTTGCAGAGCAAAAGAGTTTGGTGATGAAGCATGTTTTCAGCACTATAACTGACCTATAGTTGTTTCATTCGCAAATATTAATTCATTTATGTTAAGTAAGCAATGTGTCCCACATAATATGACAAAATAGTTTTTAGGTGTATCATCCAACCATATCCAACACCATTCCCGCCAGAATCTTTGTTTACACTGCCAATATTTTCGGTGGCCCCTGGAGACCTATCTATGGCAGGTTGACATTATTTTGCTACTCCACATCTACTGTTTGGTCTGTTTGACATATTTTGTTCCTCTGTCAACTCTGTAACAACAATTTTTTTATATAGTTTTGCCTCCAGCAGTATGACGTACACAAGTACTTGACAGCACAAGTGCAGTGGCTCAATTATAGGAATAACATGCTAGGGAGTTTTTCTTTTTTTTTTCCCCACTCCTCATTCAAACTGGAGTGGAACCAGCTGATTTTGACGGATTAGCCTCATTATACTCTTCCCATTGACTTCTATTAAAAAACCCCAGACAGACACTCACATTATGATCTATGATGAAGACATCTTTAGGAACAAAAAGACATTGCGTTTCCTCATTTCTGCTACCTAGTGTCTGTCTGATGGTGATGATATTTTTAACCTAGAACAACAAGCTCTGTGATTGTTATTCTTCTACTCAGCGCCATAGAATATTTAGCCATCGTTACTAGTGCTATTCTAAGATGCATTTGCATTAATCAGGATTTAAAAAAAAGATTGCATGGCACTCATTACACATGGGGCACTGCAGGCAAACCCACACACAAAGCACACCCAAACACTGAAATAAGCACTATGAATAGGTTGTGAAAATATGCATAAATCAAATATGTTCTTGCACACAGAGAAGGAAAAGCCAAAAGATGTCTGAAAATACTGAAGTATTGTAATAAAAGCCTGCCCAACTATTTGTGTTTGAGCTAAACCCTCATCAATTTAATCAAAGGCAAGGAAAATTGACCATTCTTCCTGTATTTATGGGACATCTATCATTCTTAAATTAGATAACCTTTTTACTTCCTGCATTTCTATTGCTCAAGTGTGCAAAGCGCTGCAGCAAGAGTCATACTGTTTATCAGAAATGTTTCTGCTCAATTGGAAACACTCAAAATCTAATTCAGCATAAGCTTCTAATCTTCTAAATTTCATTTTCTGGGAGAAATGAGTTAATGCCTGCCTTCCTGTTGTGGAAACAATAGGTGGGGAAAGTGATTTTAACTAAGGAAAGTACCCCTGCCTTGGTCTGATAAGTAAGCTCATCCCTAATCCTAATTGTGTCAAAGGCAGGATTTACCACCTCATTTTCTAAACAAGCACTGGGGCATCACACCACAGTGTGGTTTGCAATCAATCTCACGTGAATATCGCAAAGTGTTGGTTAGTTTTACAGTGTGTACAAAAGCAAGGGTGCATGTACCTTTTCTTCAGGAAATAATTGGCTTTAGCTGCCTGTAAGTACATGGTTTAAATCATAACCCCCCTTATCAGCTGCTCGCCAGTCCTGCCCTGTGTGAGAGGGAGCATGAACAGCAGCAGTCCTCTTTCACATTCAGAATTCGAAAATTTTATATTAAACCGAGCCAGTTTAAAGGATAAAGTCTTATAATATTAAGCCCAATTTCCCTAGCATACTTGCCCATTTTAAAACTTCCACAACTCTGGAAATTTTACTTGCATTTTAAATGGCCTTTAAGCTCCCGGTGATGTCAAAGCAACACGTCCTCATACCTAAATGATAAAAAAGGCACAGGAAATTATGTGAAACCACGTGCTATCAGGAGTTGTTTACTTTATACAGTTTATAATTTTTTAGTTTAGATACCATAAAACACGAAAAAGGAAAATACAAAGATAATGGGTGAAACAATGGATTAGCACAATGTAGCAGCAGGGATTGGAGAGAGGAGGAGGTGAGTAGAAAATATTTTGTAATAAAAAGCAGCTGCCTGCTCTGCCCCCTGCCTTCTCTCATTGGCTGGATGCACCTTGGTCCGTACGAAACAAAATTTTGTTCAGCTGTATACTTGTATGTGAAGAATGACAACTTTGAATTTGACAACATGTCAGTAATTTTTCTATTTATGCCTAGATGTTTTGGGGTGTAAGCCTATTCAACAGTCAACATCAGTATAATACATTGTGACCAACATGACATAAGAAATTGATAATGTAGGAAACAGCAGACAATTGTACATGATCATTTGCACCAATGTGTCAAAGCATTTTTAATTTGTTCAATATAATGTGAAATTGCTTTTATGATGCGCACAAGTGACAAGATGATGTGGAGGTTGAACGTGTAGGTTTGAGAATTTCAATTCTGATCTGAGTAAATGGACCAAAGCAACTGAGAAAAACTGTAACAAGTTGTAAACGCTGTGAAAAGGTCAGAGTTTGTATAAGTTTATGTAGCAAAACTACTTGTAAATAAGAAGTTGTCCAGCCTGGTTAGAAAAAGGTTTAATAAAAAAAAACAATGTAAATAAACTGCTTGGTTAGGTTTAGGTTAAAAATCATGTTTATAATAATATAATATAAGTACATTAAGTAAGTCATGTGACGTAAGTAATGTAAGTCACTTAACTGAAACGTTTTTTAACTTAGGAGGACTTGTTGCTCTAATACTACCTCACCAGACTTCTTCTGCCACTAGAGGTAGCAGCCTAACAAAAAACGTAAATATGGGCTGTAATAAGCTGCTGCATAGTCGACCTACACAGCCGTTTTTCTGGTGAGGGTGGGCTGTTACGAAAGTAATATAAGTCACGTGATATAAGTTACCTACAAAATGTTATTGAACTTGAAACACCCATCCTCCCCACCACTTCCCTACATGTACATAAGTCACATGACTTCTTCCATAATCTAAATATGGGTTGTAATAAGCTGTTACATGAAATGAATCCAACTACATATTTTACAACATTGACAAGGAAATAACATAATTTCTCTCTGTGATTGTGCCCATCTTCTATACCTAAATCTATCAAACAACAGTTTTCATTTGCATTGCTAAATTTAGACTAATTACCTGCCCAACAGAAAACAGGCAATTTCAGCGCTGCTGTAAAAACATTTATAGCAACAACCTTCCATCTGGGAAAATCCACAACGATGTTTATATCCGTGATTTCTGTCTGCACCTGTCCCAACTTGGTCTGGCTTCATTATGTTTTCACTTCTTCGATGACGAAGATTCACGCTCCGTCGGCGCGTGCTAAATAATACATGTGCTCCTCCATTTGTCCAAATTTCACTTCTCTTCTAACTTCTGATAAACCAGATGTCTACACAGAGACTGTTATATTTATTATTTCCTCTTCTTCTTCTTCGTACACATTCAACGTAGTGACGAGTATCTACACTGCCGGAATTATACAGAAAGAAGAACAACGTAATTAAGAAACGCGCTGTGTACAGAAGTTTGTCCATTTTTTGGCTACTGTAGAAACATGGCTGCGCTACATGCCGACCTCCAAGGGGGACCTGCAGCGTATGTAGATAGAAATGGCTCATTCTAAGGTAATAAAAACATAACGGTTCATTATTTAAGGTCTTTATACACCACTGAAAACATTGTTATGGATCATATATTGCATTTCTGTCAATACATCCTCAGAAATAATACGCACTGAACCTTTAAACTTTAAAACTGACAATATATCAAAGTACCGTTTACATGTTAACTGTCCCATGCTGTTGTTTATTGAATATAAATCAGACTGAAACCATTTGCATCAGATCTTTTCCAATCTGACAGCTCGGCTGTGATGATCTCAGAGATCTTGCTTCTCTTTGCAATGAGACAAAGCTGAAGTTTGAAGTTCATGCTTGATTTTAAAAACAGCTGTTGAGAAAACAGCCTCACCAGAGGGTCCATTTAGTAGCTGTTTTCTGAGCTTTCAGTCAAATCACATGACCTTTCTCAGTTTGCTAAGTTGTCATGGTGTTGTCCATGTTCAGATTTCCATTTTTATATGACCACTTTAAGGACTTTTCATTCATTTTAGCTTGAAAATTGAGATTCAAGGGTTCATTCTTGTTTAAGATCATATAATGAAATGTGGGAATTACACTTGTTTGAGTTATATAGAATTATATATGCAGATACTAAAAACCCAATATTTACCTACATGTGCTCCTTAAAGAAATGTCTTCTGGGTAAGTGTGTTACTAGGCCTACAAGAAATTCAAGATGCTGTATACAGGCAACACTTTAACACAGTTTTCTCTTGAATTGTTTTGAATATTGCACAAAGTGGTTTACTATAAAATAAAAGCACACTATAAATATATGGTTTATAGCAATGTGGATACTTTTTGCAGTGCAGGGAAGTGAATGGACATCCATGAATTCCCGTGCGTCTCCCGAGGGACCTGAGGGTGCGCTCTGAGGGTGTACACTGCAAAAAAAATCCATCCCGCAAGTCTTTTAATCAGTTAGGCACTGAATGTGCAAGTGTTCTTATTTTCTTTTTTGAGGGGTGAAGATACCCTTCAATAAGGTGAGAAAATGTCGCTTATTTTCTCTTTGTTTTAAATGAATGTTTGTCATTTGTGGACAGGCTATGTCATTTCCTTTTTGAGCAATCTGCTGTTGCTTGTTGCAGTGGCACTTGTTTCCAGACATTTCTTGATAGAACCGAGATTTTTCTGCAAACAAGAATCAAGGGAAATCATATCGCCCGATTGTGCGGAGAAGAAATCCGCTGTTTTAAGAGGAATTAAAAAAAAAAAATTGACATTGAGAATCAACAGCTTTTTCAAGACGGGCACATTTTTTTGCAGTGCGGCTAATGCTGAAGTCATTTCTCCTTCTCATACAACAGCAGCCAAGGACACGGGAGCATCAGCAGAGAGAGAGGGGAAAGAGGAGAGAGAAAGGTGCCTCCTCTCGCCATTGCGATAATTATCTCGCTGTTGAATCGATGTCGGTGTGAATGCTGCTCTAACAGGAGGCGATAGGAGTGGCGGGGACGCGGGGAATTTAACTTCGCAGGCGGACAAACCTATGCTTGGATTTCGGCTTTTTCCCCTTCGCCAATGAAAAGGAAATATGCAGCGAAGCTTCACCATCCTCTACACCAGTTTACTGGGGATGTGCTTGGGTTCAAGCTCAAGTTTTCCAAGTAACATCAATATAGGTGAGAATGGCGCACACGCGTCAGACCTTTTGTCTCAGCATTAAAACCTCTATACCCCTATTTCAAGTTTTACCTCGTGTCTCTTTTTTATGTTTGTGTGTTTCCCCTGCTTTGCCGTCGGGTCCGGTGTGTCCAACGTTAACTCCTGATTCTTTGCTGCTCAACAGGAGGATTGTTCCCGATCGAATCGCACGAATATGAGGTTTTTCGTTTCGCCCTCTCTCACCACCAGGACATCCCCAAACTGGTGCCGCAGGTGGATATGGTCAAGATGGGGAATAGCTTCTCCATGACATATGCCTGTAAGTATTATCTCACTGGAAGCGGATTCAGTTTGCTGGCATTTTCCATGTTCAGCCCGCTTATCCATCCCCTCAACCTGTTTGTCGACTTCATAAAGAGCGGAAAACTCCATGAGTCTAAAACCTGCTATATTCGCATATATTATTGGCCTAATGCACTTGCGTTTGTCAGTTGGTTCATCTTAACTGTTGCATGGGACCGCGAAGGACTTTTTTCCTCTGCTTTCCGCCGCATGACTGCAGCGTGATGTTGCGCTCCGGGGAAGCAACGGGGGTTTCAAACCAGCGTCTGCAGCAGCAGTAGACACCATACAGTCATATAACATCAGGTTTTACAGCTATATGAACCACTGATCTCTGTGCGCCCTTCCTTCTTTAAATCGAAGTAGAAAACAAAGAGCCAGGGCGAAGATCAGGGCTCACAGGGGATGCGAACAAAGAGGGGCAACGACTCTAAATGCATTTCTAATTAGCCACGGATCACAATCCGATTATCTTTTTTTTTGGCAGAACACACACTCTGTCCCCTCCCACCCTAAAACCTTTACAGAGACATGCGCGCATGCACGCACACACAATACACATTTCAACTTTTACTACATTAGGATTACCTGCCTGATCTCTCTAATCTGATCTTTATTGATGTGTATATGCAGCTATAAGAGACAGGGTTGAGAGTATCTTTAATAGCCTATATTCACTTGAGTAATAATTGTGACATTTTAAATTACAATAAAATAATACTAATAATAGCATGTTGGCAATGGGATGCAAGATTTATGGCCAAGAAAGTTCACAGATTCCTTGTCCTTGGTCCAAGCAGTGGAGAAGCCATTCTTCTGTGGGTGATAATGTGTGCCATTATGTCAGACAAAAACTCAATTTTTGGGCTTTACAAAAGAAAGTGAAAATTGTTTCTTCTTTGTTAACTCTGTACTTATCCCTCTTTTGTATTCTGACAAGACTGTGTCTCCCTTGAGGCTTTTCAGCCATGTTTTTCTCATTCCATCCTCGACTCTTCTGAATTTGCCTGTGGCTCACTCACACTCTTTGACAACTACGGCTTCCCGTCTCTCTGCTAGGTGTGTGAGATTGGCTCAGTGGGCGCAGTCACAGATATCTATCGTAGCTCACAGAATACAGACAGGAGTGGGGAAAAAACATGATGACATTCTGACTCTGAGTCTTAGGAACTGACTCTCTTACATTTCATGGGTGGGTATGTTGAATAGCCACAGACGTCTGGTCAGGGACGAGTTGTTTTTTAAGATATTCAATGAATACACCAGTCACCACACCAGTCAACACACTCCACTTGTTGATTAGTGTATGATTCTATACAAAAGAACAGATAAGCAAAGAAACCAAGCATAATTATCTTAAAGTAAATAAACCCTAATAATAAGCAAATATCTACCCATTGTGTGGATATGGAGACTTAAAAATTACACTTTAAAATACACTATGGTTTCTATCACTTACACTTATTAGCAGTAATGGAAATTTTTTATTTGAATTTGTTGAACTACACAAGCTCTATAAAAATTATTATATTTTTATTTAAACTATATGTAATTGGGAGGAACATCATACTAAGTATTGTTAACTTAATGAACCATACACTTACTAATAGAAATATCTGCCACTTACAAATAGCTGCTTGCACACACCACAGCAACAAGCAGCTTTTTAAAACTCCATACTGCAACTAAAAGTCCAAAAAGTTGAACACCTGCTTGTTAACTATCTCATGGAGCCACCTTGGTGAAATTGGTAGTCACTCATAGGCGATTATTAAGATTGACAGAAGCCAGTGAATGTTCAAATAGGTGTGTCTAGGAGACTTTCCCACACATAGGTTTAATGTAATGTGGTTGGAGCAGTTCTTAATTCAGTTCGATTCAGTTGTGAGCTTAGAATGGGATTGGAAATAAAGCATTAAGTGCAACAGCACTCACACAGATTTATAGACATTCAGTGTTGTCCAAATGTTGAGCACTTCTGCCACTAAACGGAAATGTGTTCTTGTCTGCACTTTAATATTATTTAGTATAATTATCCTACCTGTCATAAAAATGCAGGCTTAGTGAAGTTGTTTCTGTCCAGAGTTGGCTTTACAATGTATATAATTTTGCTGAGATGCCTTTCAAGCTGCAGAAAACATTTGAAAACCTACACCACCCCCCAAAAAAGCCATTTAGGCCAGGGAGCCAGGCTGAGCTGCGTAATGAAATGTAAACACACCCAAGATGCCCTCATTAATGAGATCGTCCTATGCTCAGAAGGGAATGTGATGTGAATATGAGGGTCAGGCTGTTCCTGAACATTTACCAGGGATGTCGCTATGTCGGTTGGGGGGGGAGTTCCAATAATGTGTTAGTCACAGCGTACACCCAGTGGAGAGACAACAGCATACATACAGTAGGCTGTTAAAGAACAATACATCAATAAGGACTCAATTGGCTAACATGCAGCATGGCGTGCCTTCCTTTAAGTGATTTTCTCTGTCTTTTTATTCAGGCAGTTGGTAGAATTGTTTCCAAAATCAATAAAGAAATTTGGTGAAAGTGTAACAGCAGATCTTTTGCAAAAGAAATACTTTCACTGATTACATATCCTGGTCTGGGAGTTTTCAGGAAAGTACTCGAAAATCGAAATTATTGGGTCAAGGATCACTGCCAATTATTCAGGTTTTACCAGAGCTTAACTAGATCCAGGCACTGTCAGCAAGCGGGATATCCACAAATTTATCCTCCATCCAGTCACCCCCTCTCTGTCTTCCGAGTGCGATGCCATCAAATATGACAACTTCTCTTCATCGTGTCACGAATATCACTGCAGTCCATGGGTATGATGGTGGGCTGTGGTACGAACGTGTCAGAACGATTCGCAGCGGAGGTAGATGGCAAAAGTGGAAGTGACATCTCCTCCTGCTGTGTGTCATTCGTTCTAAAAAGAGTATTTGGATGCCGAGGCTATAGAGATGTTTTTGTAAGGAAAGAAGAAGGGCTCCAGGGCCTGTTTATAATGAGTCGGATGAGAAAAGCCTGCCTATTCCTGGATTTCTATTTAGAATGCCAGTGTGGAGGAGTGTGTGTGTGTGTGTGTGTGTATGTGTGTGTGTGTGTCTGCAACTGGGTGCCCGTTCTGGCATCTGTGTGTAGCATGTCTTGAGTGAGTGACAGTTCACCTCTGTCAGCGTGTGTGAGTGTGGGAACGTGCCCGGGGCTCTCGGGGTCCACACACTGTGAAAAGCAGTGGGTGAATGAGCCTTTGTGCACGGGAATGAATGGAGCGCCGGATGAGGGTGATACTCATCAGCTGGCTCTTATGGCTAGCCACTTCCTCTAGAAGCAAGCCCTTCCACCACACACACACACACACACACGTACACACATGCTTGCACACACACTCGCTGGCACCTGCCTAAAGAGCAGGAGAAAAAGGGCAGGAGTTTGGGGGCGTTGGGTGGACTATGGCAAAGGTGAAAGAGAAAACATAGCGGAGAGAAAAGGAAAAACATAATCGACAGAAACACTGAAGGTTGATGGCGTAGTGATTCATTTAATTTCCCGCCTGTGGAGTCATCAGGGTAGTAATGACAACGGCAAAACTGTCATCATAATGTGAGACAAGATACTGGAGCTTATTTGCATTTGTCTTTCTTACAAACACAAACTTAGTCAAGTAAAGTGGTAGAACACTTGTTTGCATCATTTATTAATATTGATCGGCTCTTCTTCTATATGTGCCTTTGTTTTCATATTTTCAGAGAGCAAGCACTTGCTCATTTTACATGTTACCAGTGGTTAAAAATAACTGCCAGGGGTGCTGTGTGTACATGGAGAGCATTAGTCACTGTTCCCCTCAGTATATATCACATTACCATAATCTGCTATTGACTTGGTTTATAATAAGGACGTCACTGAATCGCTAGCTACATGTCAAAGCGCTGCAGGCTCATGCCAATATTACCTACTTTTCTCTTTGATATCCTACGTGTGTTTGGTGCAATTTTGGACTAAGCTTTGGCTATTTTTGGTTGAAAATCTGTCTGCACCTAGCAACACATTGGGGAATTTTGAATTAGATGTGCTTTACAAGTCACTAACTCGCGTTTGATTTTGTGTCCTGTTCAGTGATCCTGATAATACACCCTTTCATTAAGACTAGTTAGTGTTCATGGCAAAGACCATTTCTGTTGTCACTGCAATGTAGGTCTCTGAAGGTCGGTTAAAGAGGACTGGAGGATCTAAGAGGCGGCCGTGATCAATGAACTGAGCACCTCACAGAGGCCTGCCCAGCTAATCAATACGGGACAGATGAGAGGAGAGAGACAGACCAAGAGAACAGATATGATTTACTGTCGGGTGATGGGATGTACGTTGGTTTATACCACAGAAAGAGTGTACAGGTGGAGGTCAAGTCCAGGGGTGGTCGAACGTAAGTGGTACGTCCTGCGTTGTTGGAAATAGACTACAATATCAGTAATGCCAGTGGTATTTACTGTCAATAATGAGTAGAAACATAGTTATAACTGTATTTTTACTGGTATTGAATGTATTTATTAAGTTACTGATAAAATTGAAAGCTGTAAGGCTGTAAGTTTTGCTTTCAGAGCACAAAATTGCTCCACTTATGCCAAAGAAACAGGATGTAGATGTAGATAATCAGGAAATATTGAGCAGAGCGATGCTGCACTTTTTAGTCTGATAGTTTAACGTTATTTTACTACTATAGACTCTAGCAGGAGCACTCACTCCTCAAAAGACATTTCATCATCAGGACAGAAGCTGGGTGTTTGCAATGGAAATACGTGTGTGGATGATTTGACTTCTTTTCACGTACAATGCCAAGATGCGAGTCAAAGTATATGAAATTCGTTGCAGAAGTTATTACTTGCCGTGACTTTAATGGAAGTGACTGAGAGGCAGAGGGAATTATTCACAGACCGGGGAAAATGGGAGTCAACATAAAAGGATAATTACGGGTTATACCAACTTATTTTTGTAATTTTGTCATCGTTGCTGTCAGTAGTAATAACATTGTACTCGTCACGCTAAGTGCTGAGTAGTATTGTCACGATACGGAAATTTCTGACTTCGATACAATACCTTGAAAAATGTTAATATTCAATAACATTTGCGATACCACGGGGAAAATTGACATGAATATATTATATTGAATATATTGACTGAATATAATATATATATAAAACTGAATTATCTTATTAACTTATCTTAGTAAGTAAAGTTAATAGGGTAACAATTTCAATGAAGGTCATCGCTATACTGACTTAAAATGACTTATGCATATATTTATAACACGATATAATGCGTCCATAAGACATTATAACAGTTGTTATAATCACTTACAAACATGCATTAGGCGCTATAGCAAACTTCATAACATATTAAGACCTTTTGATTTAATGTTTTATAACTAATATTAATACCAGTTTATATCAATGTGCAGCAAGAATCTCCAACCATGTTCCATAACACATTATAACCACCGACTCTGCCTTGTTATGAATACAATTTAGTCACAATTTACAATTAGTGATATAAAATGGAATAATAGCTTATATTAATGTTTAAATTTATATAGCATGTCTTTGTTCGCTTTAAGTAAAGTGTTAAAATATATATCCCTGTATAATATATTACAGGTGGACATAATACTATATGAACTAATTATAAGACCTTATAACACGTAATTGTTTGCTTTAAGTAAAGTGACACACATTTTGCGCAGCAAAACAATTTTTATTTATGTTTCTTCACTTTATGAACAATCTGTATGAATTTTTAACATTTTGCAGTTTAGCACAAAAACACAACGTAATTACATAAAGAAAACTCATTCTCAGGGTGGTGAAAGATCACTCAAGAGAAGACCTGTTGCCGACCAACATCATGTAAGAAAAGGCTCAGATGTTGTCACAGATGAATGGCGTGTGTTAAGCAGAACAGCATCAGTTAATTTAATTGTGACCTTAGTCAAAGTATTTCCTATCAACAGAAACTCTGCTGTCTGAGATTCCTCAGGTCAGATAGCTCTAAAGGGGGATTAGCTTATTTTTAAGATTTATAAATGTCTGTTAGGCAAACAACAGGACAACTATCTTATCAATAACAGTTTACTGGGCCATCGTGTTGCTTTAGTGATGTTGAAAGGGGAGACGTCTCCAACCTCTGCAGGTTCTTTATAGAGGATGGCGTGTTAGTCCTGCGGGTACTTTGCTGTTTCATTAGCACTGCTCTGTACCGTTACTTTCATATTGGCTTGCTTGTATCCTTTGCCAGCATCCAATCACAAGTGACGACTACTAGCCAAGCACCGCGCAGCAGAGTGGGACTTGTTGAAACTGACAGGGAAAAACAACGCGATTTAAACGGCGCGAATGAGACTCAGTGAGTGACAGGAGGCGGGGCTGTGTAGGCACTGCAGCGGTGTCTGTGTCAGCTTGCTGTTGGGGAGAAGAGTAGCACATTTTCAGGACCGATACTGGCAGCCCTTTGGCTTTCCCTGACGATTTTTTATATGAGCAGGAGCAGCGGGATTAGACTCCTGGGTAGGAAGACACCCTCTGGTCTTCATTTAATTTTGTTCCCTGTTAACTGCTAGCAACGTCAAATCCATTTCATTGTACTTTTGTCTACCGATATCATCCTTCAACAGAGATTGATTGAAACAATAAACCCTTGTACTTGTTGTACTTATAAGATCTGAAAGAACTTCCCGATTTAAATGATGTTTTCATATAAATATATTTTTTACTGTGTTTCACCCTGCCGGGTTCCAGCTAAAAGAATTTAGTGAAAGTTGTCATACACAATAAGAATACATCTAAGCATTCAGTTAATTGAATACACATGCATTCACACAGTCTACAATTTCTTACCATCTGAACATCACCCCCATCACCAAGAAGGCCCAGCAGAGGATGTACTTCCTGCGCCAGCTGAAGAAGTTCAGTCTGCCAAAGTCAATGATGGTGCACTTCTACACCGCCATCATTGAGTCTATCCTCACCTCCTCCATCACAATCTGGTACACTGCTGCCACTGCCATGAACAAAGGCAGGCTGCAGCGTATCATTCGCTCTGCAGAGAAGGTGATTGATTCAGACTCTCCCCTCTGGCAGGAGGCTGTGGTCCATCAGGACCAAAACCTCTCGCCACAAAAACAGCTTCTACCCGTTTGCAGCCTCATTAACAAGGCCCAGGCCCCCCACTGACTTTCAAATTATACAAATGTCTCTGCACATATAAATTTTTACTTCATTTCATATCATGCACAAACCTGGCACACTGCACATATTTATTGTTAATTGTTAGTAGTTGTTGTTCAATATTTTTATATTGTCAATTTATATAATTATGTTTACAATATTCTCTTCTGTTGAAATACGTGTGCACAATACAAACCGGAGTTATATCAGCCACGTTGTTCTTTCTCTGCAAATAGTTGTATTATTTTTCTCTATTCTTTTATAACTTTCATTTGTTTATTCCTTATATATTTCTACATTTATTTCTAATTATGTTTGTCTACATGTAGCACCTTATCACCAAAGAAAATCCTCGTATGTGTAAAACACTACTTGGCAATAAAGCTCCTTCTGATCTTCTGATCTGATCTCCTGAGTCATCCTTCCTGCATTTGGCAGCTGCGTGTTTCTTTTAACATTATGTGTTTAACTTTTTTGGATTTGTCTAATATTGTAGTTTGCAGTTTTGCAAAACATAAATTATTCCGCTCTGCCGGTAGTAGACTTGTCCATGTTTGCGACTTGAGTTGAGTTATTGAGTTGATAACCAGCGTCGTGTGACGGCTTAGCATGGTCGTGGTTGTTAGGGTTAGTGAAATCAGATAATGAAAAGATATCCTGGGTATGTTGAATGTGCTTCATAGGACAGGCCTCAGTCAACAAAAACAAACAAACCAAAAATTATCCATAGTCAAAGCAATGACTTAAGCATTAGAGTTGGAGATACAGTATATAATTTAAAAGATTTTTTGTCGGATAAAATTTTTCCGTATCCTGATAATCTTCCTGTGACCCATCAGACTAGTGTCCAACAAGGGCGGACTGGACATCAAAGTAACAGGAGTTTTGTCTGCTAGACAATTGGGCTGATAAACCACATATTATTCAAATGAAGACAAAAAACTACAGTTGAAGGTCGATTGGTGCCTGGATTGACTGGCCCATAGTGTGTGGATACTGGCCCAGATGGGGGTGGGGCGGGGCAATTTTAATGTGATTGGCTATGTAAATCAACCACACACTACACATCAGAACATAATGAAACTCTAACCCCTAGCCCGGTTATTTGTGTTTCAAAAATCATGGTTAAAAACATGCAACAAAATGCAAGGGTGGTGCTGAAAAGTTGAGGGAACAAAAAAGAAGTTGCCGCTCAAGGCAGGTGCAGCAAAGTGCCTCAGAATTACAGACTATTGGTGCTGCTGCTACTTCTATTGTTATATGAGTCGCAAATGAGGTAGCTAACAGTTACACAGGTATTAATGAGACTTTAATATGATGGCTTTTTTGTTTGATTAGCTTAGAGACTATCCACAAGTCAGATCTGTTTCTGGGTT
This sequence comes from Micropterus salmoides, assembly GCF_014851395.1. NCBI lineage: Eukaryota > Metazoa > Chordata > Actinopteri > Centrarchiformes > Centrarchidae > Micropterus > Micropterus salmoides. The sequence goes on along the minus strand of NW_024042182.1, from coordinate 5,722 downwards.
AATGAATCAAAAACAACTAAAATGATAAATGTTCTCAACCTTCTCAAGGGCTCAGCTGATCTGATTACCTTACTTGAGGAGAGCTAGATAGGTGTTTCTAATTTTTTAAATTTCAGTGGCTAATTTGTGATTCTGAAGAATGCAGAAATAAAAGTCTCGAAAAGACCCAGAGCCCCCGACAAATGCTTTGTCCAGAGAGTGGGCTGACCAGGGACAAATTTTTGTTGTCCAACCCCTTTGGAGGTTTGGAATCACTCTTTTAGCTAACCTAGCTAAAATGTAGCCTTGATTGAGTGCTTATGTTTTTATCCTCATTGGACTTCATTGTAGCAATGTAGCTGAGTTCCTATTTCAGCAATTGCTATAATGAGTTGAGAAAGATTTTATCTTGACCAAAATGATGGCAAGAATTAAAGAAATAAGTCCTAAATTGTAATAAAGTGCATCCTTTAACATGCCTGGCTTAAGTGTTCCTCATCAGAATCAGTTCTTGCTCTCCCTACTAAATAGTGTGAGCAATTTGAGACTGCTTTGTGAAGTTCTGCAGTCACATACACAATAGCTAACAAGAGACAGAGCTTGAGCAGATGCATTTAATGTATTATTCAATGCAGCACATCCAGAGCTATCACTGCATGAAACATAAATATGTAATAATACGCATAAAAAAGCACTGTAACGCATAAGAATAGTCAGCTCTCTATATGATCTGCCTGGGGAAACTAAAAAAGAAATATCTGTCTACTGGAGACCGTTATTTCTGTATTTCTTATATACACCACCTTTGCTCCACCCTTCCCCCCACCCCAGGAGCAACCAACACACTAGAAAGAAGAGCCTCAGCTGGGGTGAAGTTTTAGGAGGGAGAGGGTAGGGGGTGGAGGTTAAACTGCAATTTCAGACCCAGTGGCTGGTGTCACTGAGGCTCTGGGGTGTTGTATTTTATTTTGTATCTTCTATGTCAGTCATTGAGGTACAGCTGTGGTGACTGACTTCCACAAGAGCATGCATGTTCAGAGGAATTACCAAGTGTTCAATGTGTTATTGGAAAAGGCGGACGAACAGCAGATCACCGCTCCCCCCTGACTGACATTTGTAGAGGAAATAATTGGGGGGGGGGGGGACTGACGGGTGTTCTCTTGGGCTAGAGTCTGGCAGGTGCTGTTTTGATGAATGAGAAGGCTTGGATTTTTTGCTCCGGAGCGCCAGGGACAGAGAATGGCCCATAGCAATCAATGTAGATCAGCCAAAACTGCTCCCCAAGCCGCAGAGTGATAGAGTGTGGAGCAGAAGGGGGATAGAGATTGTTTCAGTGGGTTGTGTGCGCCTGTGTTGCTTGGCAAAAGAAAGGAAGAGGGGATGTGCACATGGGGCAGGGGTGACGGAAGAGATAAATGGTTTGGAAAGAGAAAATAAGCAACCTGTCATTTAGCCTCCACACCCTCTGTATGACCATTTTCTAAAAAATCCTCGCCACATAAAAGTGACCCCAATGGCCATCCAGTGCCTTGAGGTATGAGAATTCTGTTGTGTTGACAAGAAACCAGTCTTTATCACACAACCACCTCTCGTTCACCACACACACACACACACATTATTGATGGCTGTGTCCACTCTGTTTCTATTTGTTCTCCTCATTGTCTTTCTAAGCCTGCTTCGAATCCTTCTCTGTATTCATACAAGCTCACCAAGTATTTAAAACAAATCTGTCCTCTCTGGAGGTAATGGCAGCTGGGACGTGGAGGTCTGAGCTGAGACGTGTGGGGCTGGCAATTAGAAAACAATATGTTTGAGGATGAGGACCAGGATTTGCGCTACAGGGTGGAGGGACGAACACCGGCTGATGGCAGCTGTCATGGTTTTGCAGCAAAGACAGAAGCGGAGTCCCCCTTTTGTCATACAGCACATCTCAGGAGCTTCTGTGTACTTTAATGAGGATCAAAGCCTACAAGCATATTAAGCAGTGTGACATAGTGTAACTGCTCTTACACTGACAGCAAAAGACTGCTGTTGTCATCTGCGAACTGCATCTGTTCGCTGTACTAAATGACAGCACAACACCAGACCTGCAGTTTCTGAAGGTTGGAGAAGCCAACAAGACAAACAAAAACAATAAAAACACACACAAATAGATAATAATAGGCATTGTGGGTGGACAATAAGACTATATATAGCATCTGATGATTTTCGGAAATTGACGAAATTGATGAAATTGACAATTGATGTAATCTACCAACACAGATTTTTTTTCCAGTTTGCCTGCACATCCTCTTATATCTATGGGTGAATTAGACTTTTGTGGCTACTGTTACAAATCAGTGAGCAGGACTACTGTTAGATGAGATAGATTGAATGTACTTAACTGTTCGCTAAGCCCTTCCCCCCTTAGTTTACTGTTGCCACGCATGTCAAGCTTTCTGTTCTTGCACAGGACATATGCAGTTTACAATGATAACAGTGGAGGATTTACCAAGTGAAATTTGAAGAAATTTTAGAAAACACCTTGACTCTAGACAAAAAAGGGCTTCTCAATTCTAGCTGATTTTGCTGGCTGAAATGACAACTGTTGAAAGCACATTTTGTTTTGGTTAGCTAACTAGCTACTTGCCGTTAGCGCCATGAAAGTTGGTTAAAAACTCTGTGCGCCTGTCTCGTTTTCAAAGAAGAACCCTGTAAAAATGTCCTGAAGCTTTCCTTCTCCCCAAACTTAGCCAGTGATATGTGATTTGGCAAAGTGATAGAGGACTTTATTCCCACCCATTCAGGTTCACGTGTCTCTGCTGTTAGTTGTAGACTAGTGCTGAAAGTCAACTGACAACAATAAGCGACCATTCAATAATCAAGCAAATATGCCGTATTTATCTTCTCAAATGAAAGAATTTGCTGCTTTTATTTAAGACTCACCTTGGGGAATCATCTGGTGAATTATGATTTTCAGTGTTCTATTAAACTGGATAGATATTTTGGATGAACTGATTAATCACAGAAATAATCAACAGATTATTAACAATAACAATAATTGTTTCTTGCAGCTCTAGTTAGCTGTTGTAAGAAAATTAATGCAGCGTTTCTGTCTGCACTCAGAGATTCTGCTCAGGCCTATCATAAACACATCATTTCCCAGTGGCTCGGCTGGAATTTGTTGAAGAGAATTTGTTAATTCATACAGTGGTTCCTGATGAATTAGCATGCCGGGTGTGTGTTTGCCTCTTCTTGCTCCACAAATCCACCTCCATCACTTCTTCTGTCAGAGAAATGAAAGTGTGTGAGCGGGACCGTCCCTCTGCACCTGTCGACACTGATACACAGATGGGGAGATAATTGCGAAGGGATGATTGTAAAGTAGATAATTGGAGTTTCCATACCCCCTGACAGGAGTTGGTCTGGGCTGGGTTTCTGACCCGCTGCCCAGGTAAGCATTTGTTCAGCAGGCGGCAGGGCTTCGCAGCAAACCAGATTGGATATGTGGCGAGAAACAGCGAGGAGTAGAGACAATGGCCTAGTGTGAGAGGGTTAGAGAGTGAGACACAGGAGGAGAGGGAAATGTTCGGAGCTGAGGGGAGTGCTCTCACACCCTCGATTACCCATTTAATGAGGCGATGCGGTGCCATTGTTTTATTACTTAGAGGAAATAGGAGAAATCTAGATTTCGCCATGTGGTCCCTGTGTTTCCCACTGCTAGGCTGGCATCTGTTCCCTTTGTTCGCAGCAGTCTCCCTATCATCTCCTCTCACAGACACTAATGCTTGTGTTCTTCTCCTCTCTAGCAACCAGCTTTGCCTTCTGTCTCACCTACATTTTCAAGACACACTTGCTTTTTTGGCTCATCCTTATTAACCTTCCATTACCCCCGTTTCAACTAATGTAATCTCTCATGAGTATCCAACGCTCCCCAACATTAATCTAAGATCTGTTTGGCTGGTCAGCCGCTCTGATCACTGCTATTCCCAGCGGTGGAAGCTGAAGAGTTTAGTGTCTTCCTGTCTGCCTCCTTTCTCTATTTTCTTCATTTTTTTCTTCTTACTGTCTTCACCTCAACTCCTCATCTGTCTCTTCCTCCCTTTTATCTATTATTGTCTCCCTTTTTTGCCACACACACCAGTAACTGCAGTGACATAAACACAATTCTATTGCTCTTGCACAGGTAGTAAATCTCCCTTAAGCTTCAGGAGCTAAAGCTGTTTATACCAGGGAACAGTGAGCACATCTCTCTGGAGTTCAACACTCCATGGGGCATATGGGCACACTTGAGGGGTAGGAAGGCAGTGAGGGCAAAGCCCACCCTCTCCTAAGAGGGCGATAGGCGGGTTACACCCTGGACAGGTCACCAGTCCATCGCAGGGCCACACATAGACAGACAACCACTCACGCTCACACTCACTCTTACAAAATATGCATGGATGAAATAATCACTTTGCATTACATTGACACATTATGACTGAATGAATCATCGTCTACAGAATAGATTTCAAGTCACTCGCAGGAGATCCCAGAGAAAATTGTTCTCACAGTAAAAATCCTCCTACTCAGTCATGTCTTGAGACATTAATGCAGATCCACGTCAGTGCTGCGCTTCCGTCCCTTGAGTCCCATGTCCTCTGAATAGTAGGAGATTGATTGTACTATGTGAGTCACGCTGTGTTGGAGGCCTCGCACAGAAGGCCACCCCCACCCATCACCTGAGGAATTCTTCACAAGCACAAGCTGTGTTAGGCACTCTCTTGTCAATTTTTTTTTAATTGAGAAGCATGTCGAGGGGGGGAAGCACACTTAGCACCTCCTGAATGCCTGTATATGTGTGTGAACTGGATATCGACATCCTTTGCTCGGCCTGTCATTAACATAGCTTATTAGCTCTCTGGAAGATGGATGGGGCCAGAGGGACCACAACATGCTCTCTGTTTTTATTACACACATCATCTGACAGTTATTAGCCATGGGTGGCTGAGTGGAGGATGATTGTGTGCGTCTTCCAATGTCTGGTGTCAGATGTGTTTATATCCCCTCAAAGTGCTTCGTGGTTGATTGAGTGACCCTTCACCCTTGTGGAGGTGGTGTATATTACTGCCTGATGTGACAGCAACCTCCTTGCTCCTGCCATCCCTCTCATCTTTCAAAAGGATACCTGAAGCTAAATAAGATTACTCTAGCATACCTTGTGGATATCAGTCTTAGCCAACTACGTAAAGGTATGCCAGCCAAAATGAATATCCATTTGCATACAGTACTATTTTTTAACATATATATATATATATATATATATGTATATGTAAGATTATTTTGGGGGGGGCATTTTATCCATCCATCCATCCATCCATCGTCAACCGCTTATCCTGTGTACAGAGTCGCAGGGGCTGGAGCCAATCCCAGCTTACATCGGGCGAAAGGCAGGGTACACCCTGGACAAGTCGCCAGGGGGCATTTTATGCCCTTATTGAAATTATGGAAATGAGGGGAGAGAGAGATGGGCGGATGACATGCAACAACGCCAAATAAACACAAAGTACATCAGAGGCTGATGGGAATGTCATTAGTTTTGCAGCTATTTGGACAGGCTACAGGAAAAGACAGACGTCTGGGTACCATGAATGTCTGACAAAAAATTTCACGGTATGCGTTTTATAGTTGTAGACCCAAAGACCAGCATTGGCATACTATGATGCTAGCTTTGCTTACAGCATAATATGCATTTTCTGCTTCTTTGGCTTTTGGACTGGTGGTT